>NC_084565.2:39030000-39245000 GCF_033978685.3 Nerophis lumbriciformis
TTCTCTGAACCCTTTGATGATATTACGGAGCGTAGATGGTGAGATCCCTAAATTCCTTGCAATAGCTTGGTTGATAAAGGTTTTTCTTAAACTGTTCAACAATTTGCTCAGGCATTTGTTGACAAAGTGGTGACCCTCGCCCCATCCTCGTTTGTGAATGACTGAGCATTTCATGGAATCTACTTTTATTACCCAATCATGGCACCCACCTGTTCCCAATTTGATGTTCCAAATAAGTGTTTGATGAGCATTCCTCAACTTTATCAGTAATTATCCCAACTTCTTTGTCACGTGTTGCTGGCATCGAATTCTAAAGTTAATGATTATTTGCAAAAAAAAGTTTGAACATCAAATATGTTGTCTTTGTAGCATATTCAATTGAATATGGGTTGAAAAGGATTTGCAAATCATTGTATTCCGTTTATATTTACATCTAACACAATTTCCCAACTCATATGGAAACGGGGTTTGTATTACATTATTGTTGACGTTGTACTGAGCAGCCAGGACCAACACGTGTACTACTTTTCCCAACTGTGGTGGTTTGTGTGCAGAGCAGGACAGCTGCGAGTCCAACCCCTGCCTAAACGGAGGTGTGTGTCGAGGCTCCAGGGGGTCCTACGTGTGCGCCTGCAAGGACGGCTTCTTCGGGGACCGGTGCCAAATGTGTGAGTTGCAAGTTCAGCGGGGGTTCACAAGTCCTTAGGAGGAACTGCGCTTCAGGAGCAAGTCTTTGCCTGTGCCGCCCCCTAGTGGACGACCCCTGCGTGCTGCATCCCTGCGGGAGCCGAGGCGAGTGCCGGAGCGACAGGAGAGGGAACTACAATTGTGTTTGCAGAGCAGGACACACTGGGAAAGACTGTGAGAAAGGTCAGCTGACTTCACACTAAACAAAGGCCAACGCATTGAGTTTATTGAACATTCTCAATTTTTTTTAATTTATGGAATATTTCCTGATTAACCAAATATAATATAAATAATATATAAATCAATAAAAAAAATTCAGGCTTTAAAAAAAATATATATATATACATATATATTTTATTTTTTTTATTAATTTTTTTTTAAAGCCTATATATATATATATATATATATATATATTTTTTTTTTATTTTTATTTTTTTTTTTTAATAATTTAATAATTTTTTATATATATATATATATATATATATATATATATATATATACATTTTTTTTTTTTTTTTTTTTTTTATAGCCTGAAAGCTTAAAAAAAAATAAAGAAAAAAAAAAAATATATATATATATATATATATATATATATATATATATATATATATTTTTTTTTTATATATATTTAAAAAGCTTTAAAATATATATATATATACAGGTAAAAGCCAGTAAATTAGAATATTTTGAAAAACTTGATTTATTTCAGTAATTGCATTCAAAAGGTGTAACTTGTACATTATATTTATTCATTGCACACAGACTGATGCATTCAAATGTTTATTTCATTTAATTTTGATGATTTGAAGTGGCAACAAATGAAAATCCAAAATTCCGTGTGTCACAAAATTAGAATATTACTTAAGGCTAATACAAAAAAGGGATTTTTAGAAATGTTGGCCAACTGAAAAGTATGAAAATGAAAAATATGAGCATGTACAATACTCAATACTTGGTTGGAGCTCCTTTTGCCTCATTTACTGCGTTAATGCGGCGTGGCATGGAGTCGATGAGTTTCTGGCACTGCTCAGGTGTTATGAGAGCCCAGGTTGCTCTGATAGTGGCCTTCAACTCTTCTGCGTTTTTGGGTCTGGCATTCTGCATCTTCCTTTTCACAATACCCCACAGATTTTCTATGGGGCTAAGGTCAGGGGAGTTGGCGGGCCAATTTAGAACAGAAATACCATGGTCCGTAAACCACGCACGGGTAGATTTTGCGCTGTGTGCAGGCGCCAAGTCCTGTTGGAACTTGAAATCTCCATCTCCATAGAGCAGGTCAGCAGCAGGAAGCATGAAGTGCTCTAAAACTTGCTGGTAGACGGCTGCGTTGACCCTGGATCTCAGGAAACAGAGTGGACCGACACCAGCAGATGACATGGCACCCCAAACCATCACCCAACCATGCACATTTTGCATTTCCTTTGGAAATTGAGGTCCCAGAGTCTGGAGGAAGACAGGAGAGGCACAGGATCCACGTTGCCTGAAGTCTAGTGTAAAGTTTCCACCATCAGTGATGGTTTGGGGTGCCATGTCATCTGCTGGTGTCGGTCCACTCTGTTTCCTGAGATCCAGGGTCAACGCAGCCGTCTACCAGCAAGTTTTAGAGCACTTCATGCTTCCTGCTGCTGACCTGCTCTATGGAGATGGAGATTTCAAGTTCCAACAGGACTTGGCGCCTGCACACAGCGCAAAATCTACCCGTGCCTGGTTTACGGACCATGGTATTTCTGTTCTAAATTGGCCCGCCAACTCCCCTGACCTTAGCCCCATAGAAAATCTGTGGGGTATTGTGAAAAGGAAGATGCAGAATGCCAGACCCAAAAACGCAGAAGAGTTGAAGGCCACTATCAGAGCAACCTGGGCTCTCATAACACCTGAGCAGTGCCAGAAACTCATCGACTCCATGCCACGCCGCATTAACGCAGTAATTGAGGCAAAAGGAGCTCCAACCAAGTATTGAGTATTGTACATGCTCATATTTTTCATTTTCATACTTTTCAGTTGGCCAACATTTCTAAAAATCCCTTTTTTGTATTAGCCTTACACAATATTCTAATTTTGTGACACACGGAATTTTGGATTTTCATTTGTTGCCACTTCAAATCATCAAAATTAAATGAAATAAACATTTGAATGCATCAGTCTGTGTGCAATGAATAAATATCATGTACAAGTTACACCTTCTGAATGCAATTACTGAAATAAATCAAGTTTTTCAAAATATTCTAATTTACTGGCTTTTACCTGTGTGTATATATATATATATATATATATATATATATATATATATATATATATATGTATATATATATATATATATATATATATATTTTTTTTTGTTTGTTTGTTTGTTTTTGTTTTTGTTTTTTAAAGCTTTCAGGCTTTAAAAAAAAAAAATTGTTTTTTTTAAGCTTTCAGGCTTAAAAAAAAAAAAAAATATATATATATATATATATATATATATATATATATATATATATATATATATTTTATTTTTATTTTTATTTTTTTAAAGTTAATGTTCATACAAATGTACAATATAAGCAATACATTATGGCTAATATAATTATTTTTGACATATATTATTATATATATATATATATATATATATATATATATATATATATATATATGATTTAATATTTATATATAGGATTTAATATTTATTATCATATACTTTACATAACAATGATGGAGAAATGTGTCTTTTTATGCAACCAAACAAAAAATGGATATGTAACCAAAAATTCTAACAAAAAAAAAAAAAAAGTTTTGGTTGCCGATCATGTTTTTGGTTGCAAAAAAATATTTTGGGTTCCTTTTTTATTATAAACTTCAATCTTGTGGGCTGGGTCTCCGGAACATTATGTCACACCCCTTTTTTATTGGTCAGTCTCAGGTGATGACGTGACATATGGGTGGGACTTCTACCAAATAGGGACGACTTCCAAAAATATGATTTTGCAACCACGAAAAAATTATTTTGCAACTAGAATAAATGATTGGCGAACACAAAAGTGGTTGTGCAACCCCAAAAAATGATTTGCAACCCAAAAAATAAATGGCAGCCAGAAAAATGATTTGCAACCATAAAAATGATTGTGCAACCCCAAAAAATGATTTGCAACCAAAACAACGATTTTTGCAACCAAGAAAATGATTGGCAACCAGAAAAATTATTTGCAATCACAAAAATGGTTTTGCAACCCAAAAAATTATTGCCAACCACAAATATGATTTTGCAACCCCAAAAATGATTGGCAACCACAAACATGAATTTGAAACCCCAAAAAATTATTTTGCAACCACAAAAATTATTTCCAACCAAAAAATTATTTTACAACCCAAAAAATTATTTGCGACGACAAAAATGGTTTGCAACCCAAAAATTATTTTACAACCCAAAAAATTATTTGCAACCAAAAAATTATTTTACAACCAAAAAATGCAGCTGAGCTAGGCTCCAGCACCCCACGCGACCCAGAGAGGGACAAACGGTAGCAAATGGATGGATGGATACAAAATGATTTTGCAACACAAAAAATGATTGGCAACCACAACTGTGATTTTGCAACCTCAAAAATGATTGGCAACCACAAAAATGTTTTTGCAACCCAAAAACATATTTGCATCCCAAAAAATAAATGGCAGCCAGAAAAATGATTGTGCAACCCCAAAAAATTATTTGCAACCAAAACTACGATTTTGCAACCAAAACAACGATTTTGCAACCAAGCAAATGATTGGCAACCAGAAAAATTATTTGCAATCACAAAAATGGTTTTGCAACCCAAAAAATGATTGGCAACCACAAACATGAATTTGAAACCCCAAAAAATTATTTTGCAACCACAAAAATTATTTCCAACCAAAGAATTATTTTACAACCCAAAATATGGTTTGCGACGACAAAAATGGTTTACAACCAAAAAATTATTTTACAACCCAAAAAATTAATTTGCAACCAAAAAATAATTTTACAACCCAAAAATTATTTACAAGCCAAAAAATTATTTTACAACCCAAAAAATTATTTGCAACCAAAAAAATGCAGCTGAGCTAGGCTCCAGCACCCCACGCGACCCAGAGAGGGACAAACGGTAGAAAATGGATGGATGGATACAAAATGATTTTGCAACACAAAAAATGATTGGCAACCACCACTGTGATTTTGCAACCTCAAAAATGATTGGCAACCACAAAAATGTTTTTGCAACCCAAAAAAATATTTTGCAACCACACAAATGATTTGCAACCCAAAAATTATTTTACAACCACAAAAATGATTTGCAACCACAAAAATTATTTTGCAACCAAAATAAATGATTGGCAACCACAAAAATGATTGTGCGACCCAAAAAATGATTTGCAACCAAAAAAATTATTTTGCAACCATAACAGTGATTGGCAACCAGAAAAATTATTTGCAACCACAAAAATGATTTTGTAACCCAAAAAATTATTGGCAACCACAAAAATGATTTGCAACCACAAAAATGATTTTGCAACCCCCAAAAAATGATTGGCAACCACAAAAATTATTTGCAACCACAAAAATTATTTTGCAACCCCCAAAAAATGATTGGCAACCACAAAAATGATTTGGCAACCCAAAAAAGGATTTTGCAACCACAATAATTATTATGCAACCAAACTAATGATTTGCAACCACAAAAATGATTTGCAATCAAAAAATAATTTTACAACCAAAAAATTATTTTACAACCCAAAAAATGGTTTGCGACGACAAAAATGGTTTGCAACCAAAAAATAATTTTACAACCCAAAAAATTAATTTGCAACCAAAAAATTTATTTGCAACCAAAAAATAATTTTACAACCAAAAAATTATTTACAACCCAAAAAATTATTTTACAACCCAAAAAATTATTTGCAACCAAAAAAATATTTTACAACCCAAAAAATTATTTGCAACCAAAATAATGCAGCTGAGCTAGGCCCCACGCGACCCAGAGAGGGACAAACGGTAGAAAATGGATGGATGGATACAAAATGATTTTGCAACACAAAAAATGATTGGCAACCACAACTGTGATTTTGCAACCTCAAAAATGATTGGCAACCACAAAAATGTTTTTGCAACCCAAAAAGATATTTTGCAACCACACAAATGATTTGCAACCCAAAAATTATTTTACAACCACAAAAATGTTTTTGCAACCCAAAAAAATATTTTGCAACCACACAAATGATTTGCAACCCAAAAATTATTTTACAACCACAAAAATGATTTGCAACCACAAAAAATATTTTGCAACCAAAATAAATGATTGGCAACCACAAAAATTATTGTGCGACCCAAAAAATGATTTGCAACCAAAAAAATGATTTTGCAACCATAACAGTGATTGGCAACCAGAAAAATTATTTGCAACCACAAAAATTATTTGCAACCACAAAAATTATTTTGCAACCAAAATAAATGATTGGCAACCACAAAAATGATTGTGCGACCCAAAAAATAATTTGCAACCACAAAAATGATTTTGCAACCCAAAAAATTATTGGCAACCACAAAAATGATTTGCAACCACAAAAAAATATTTTGCAACCCCCAAACAATGATTGGCAACCACAAAAATGATTTGGCAACCCAAAAAAGGATTTTGCAACCACAATAATTATTATGCAACCAAACTAATCGTTTGCAACCACAAAATAATTTTACAACAAAAAAAAACCTTTGCAACCACAAAAATGATTTTGCGACCAAAATACATGATTGGCAACAGCAAAAATTATTGTGCAAACGAAAAAATAATTTTGCAACCAAAAAAAAAGATTGGCAACCAGAAAAATAATTTGCAACCACAAAAATTATTTTGCAACCAAAAACCACAAATATGATTTACAACCCAAAAAATGATTTTGCAATCACAAAAATGATTCTGCAACCAAACACAGATTTTTGGGAAAATGCATTTCATTCATATTTCATATCCATTTTTTTTGTTTAAAAATTTTGGGGTAAATACATTTTGTTGTTAAAAAAGCTCCCTTTAAAAGCTGCCTACCATGGCTCTTTGCAGATCTGCTGCCCCCTTCTGGCCTCCACGTGCAGCGCGTAGAGGAGAAGGAGGTGGAGCTGCGCTGGGACGCGCCCGAGGCCTCGCCCAGCCCGCTCAGCGGCTTCGTGGTCACGCACGCGCCTCAGGGCCGCAGCAATCGCAAGGTGGACTTCCTGGACAGGTACCAGTCGTCTCACGTCCTGCGAGGTCTGCTGCCAGGTCTGCTCTACAACATCTCCACCTACTCCATCAAACGCAACACCAACAGCGACGACTTCAGCCAGCCCGCCACCGCACTCATACGCACTCGTGAGTGTACTGTGTGTGCACTTGTCCAATGTAATACATGCCACATAACACTAAGGAGTTGGCAACACCAGCTATGCTAGCTACATGCTAACACTACATTTTAACATCATGCTAGGTTAGCAGCACTAGCTATGCTAGCTACATGCTAACACTACATTTTAACATCATGCTAGGTTAGCAACACCAGCTATGTTAGCTAAATGCTAACACTACATTTTAACATAATGCTAGGTTAGCAACACCAGCTATGTTAGCTACACGCTAACACAACAGTTTAACATCATACTAGGTTAGCAGCACTAGCTATGTTAAAAAAAAGTACCACTGATAGTCTCACACACACACTAGGTGTGGTGAAATTACTCTCTGCATTTGACCCATCCCTTGTTAGCTACATGCTAACACTACATTTGAACATCATACTAGGTTAGCAACACTAGCTATGCTAGCTACATGCTAACACTACATTTTAACATCATGCTAGGTTAGCAATACCAGCTATGTTAGCTACACGCTAACACAACATTTTAACATCATACTAGGTTAGCAACACTAGCTATGTTAGCTACATGCTAACACATCATTTTAACATCATACTAGGTTAGCAGCACTAGCTATGTTAAAAAAAAGTACCACTGATAGTCTCACACACACACTAGGTGTGGTGAAATTACTCTCTGCATTTGACCCAATGCTAGCACTACATTTTAACATCATGCTAGGTTAGCAACACCAGCTATGTTAGTTACATGCTAACACTAAATTTTAACATACTACGTTAGAAACACTAGCTAGGTTAGCTACATGCTGCTGACACTACATTTTAATATCATACTACGTTAGCAGCACTAGCTATGCTAGATACATGCTAACACTACATTTTAACATCATGCTAAGTTAGCAACACCAGCTATGTTAGTTACATGCGAACACTACATTTTCACATACTCAGTTAGACACACTAGCTATGTTAGCTACATGCTAACACTACATTTTAACATCATACTAAGCTAGCAACACCAGCTATGTTAGTTACATGCTAACATGACATTGTAACATACTAGGTTAGAATCTCTCTAGCTATGTTAGCTACACGCTGACACTACATTTTAACATCATACTAGGTTAGCAACACTAGCTATGTTAGCTATATGCTGAAGCAACATTTTAACATCATGCAAGGTTAGCAACACCAGCTATGCTAGCTACATGCTAATACTGCATTTTGACATCATACTAGGTTAGTAACACTAGCTATGCTAGCTACATGATAGCACTAAATTTTAACATCATACTAGGTTAGCAACACTAGCTATGCTAGCTACACGCTAACACTATATTTTAACATCATACTAGGTTAGCAGCACTAGCTATGTTAGCTACATGCTAACACAACATTTTAACATCATACTAGGGTAGCAACACTAGCTATGCTAGCTACATGTTAAGACTACATTTTAACATCATGCTAGGCTGGCAGCACCAGCTATGTTAGCTACATGCTAACACTACATTTTAACATCATGCTAGGTTAGCAACACCAGTTATGTTAGCTACATGCTAACACTACATTTTAACATCATGCTAGGTTAACAGTAGCTATGCTAGCTGCATGTTAACACTACATTTTAATGTCATGCAAGGTTAACAACAGTAGCTATGTTAGCTGCATGCTAACATTACATTTTAACATCATACTAGGTTAACAGTAGCTATGTTAGCTACATGCTAACATAACATTTTAACATCATGCGGGGTTAGCAACACTGGCTATGCTAGCTACATTCTAACACTACATTTTAACATTCTAGGCTATAAACACTAGCTATTTTAGCTACATGCTAACACTAAATTTTAACATCATACTAGGTTAGCAGCACTGGCTATGTTAGCTACATGCTAACACAACATTTTAACACCATGCTAGGTTAGCAGCACTAGCTATGCTAGCTACATGCTAACACTACATTTTAACATCATGCTAGGTTAACAACAGTAGCTATGTTAGCTACATGCTAACACTACATTTTAACATCATGCGGGGTTAAGAACAGTAACTATGTTAGCTACATGCTAACACTACATTTTAACATCATGCTAGGTTAACAACAGTAGCTATGTTAGCTGCACGCTAACACTACATTTTAACATCATACTAGGTTAACAACAGTAGCTATGTTAGCTACATGCTAACACTACATTTTAACATCATACTAGGTTAACAACAGTAGCTATGTTAGCTACATGCTAATACTACATTTTAACATCATGCGGGGTTAAGAACAGTAGCTATGTTAGCTACATGCTAACACTACATTTTAACATCATACTAGGTTAACAGTAGCTCTGTTAGCTACATGCTAACACTACATTTTAACATCATGCTAGACTGGCAGCACCAGCTATGTTAGCTACATGCTAACACAACATTTTAACATCATGCGGGGTTAGCAACACTAGCTACATGCTAACACTACATTTTAACATTCTAGGCTATAAACACTAGCTATTTTAGCTACATGCTAACACTACATTTTAACATCATGCGAGGTTAACAACAGTAGCTATGTTAGCTGCATGTTAACACTACATTTTAACATCATACTAGGTTAACAGTAGCTCTGTTAGCTACATGCTAACACTACATTTTAACATCATGCTAGACTGGCAGCACCAGCTATGTTAGCTACATGCTAACACAACATTTTAACATCATGCGGGGTTAGCAACACTGGCTATGTTAGCTACATGCCACACTACATTTTAACATTCTAGGCTATGAACATTAGCTATTTTAGCTACATGCTAACACTAAATTTTAACATCATACTAGGTTAGCAGCACTAGCTATGTTAGCTACATGCTAACACTAAATTTTAACATCATACTAGGTTAGCAACATCAGCTATGTTAGCTACATGCTAACACTACATTTTAACATCATATTAGGTTAACCACAGTAGCTATGTTAGCTGCACGCTAACACTACATTTTAACATCATACTAGGTTAACAACAGTAGCTATGTTAGCTACATGCTAACACTACATTTTAACATCATACTAGGTTAACAACAGTAGCTATGTTAGCTGCACGCTGACACTATATTTTAACATCATACTAGGTTAACAACAGTAGCTATGTTAGCTACATTCTAACACTACATTTTAACATCATACTAGGTTAACAACAGTAGCTATGTTAGCTACATGCTAACACTACATTTTAACATCATGCGGGGTTAAGAACAATAGCTATGTTAGCTACATGCTAACACTACATTTTAACATCATGCTAGGTTAACAACAGTAGCTATGTTAGCTGCACGCTAACACTACATTTTAACATCATGCTAGGTTAACAACAGTAGCTATGTTAGCTACATGCTAACACTACATTTTAACATCATGCGGGGTTAAGAACAGTAGCTATGTTAGCTACATGCTAACACTACATTTTAACATCATGCTAGTTTAACAACAGTAGCTATGTTAGCTGCACGCTAACACTACATTTTAACATCATACTAGGTTAACAACAGTAGCTATGTTAGCTACATGCTAACACTACATTTAAACATCATGCCAGGCTGGCAGCACCAGCTATGTTAGCTACATGCTAACACAACATTTTAACATCATGCGGGGTTAGCAACACTGGCTATGTTAGCTACATGCCACACTACATTTTAACATTCTAGGCTATAAACATTAGCTATTTTAGCTACATGCTAACACTAAATTTTAACATCATACTAGGTTAGCAGCACTAGCTATGTTAGCTACATGCTAACACTAAATTTTAACATCATACTAGGTTAGCAACATCAGCTATGTTAGCTACATGCTAACACTACATTTTAACATCATACTAGGTTAACCACAGTAGCTATGTTAGCTGCACGCTAACACTATATTTTAACATCATACTAGGTTAACAACAGTAGCTATGTTAGCTACATGCTAACACTACATTTTAACATCATACTAGGTTAACCACAGTAGCTATGTTAGCTGCACGCTAACACTATATTTTAACATCATACTAGGTTAACAACAGTAGCTATGTTAGCTACATGCTAACACTACATTTTAACATCATACTAGGTTAACCACAGTAGCTATGTTAGCTGCATGCTAACACTACATTTTAACATCATGCTAGGTTAACAACAGTAGCTATGTTAGCTGCATGCTAACACTACATTTTAACATCATGCTAGGTTAACAACAGTAGCTATGTTAGCTACATGCTAACACTATATTTTAACATCATACTAGGTTAACAACAGTAGCTATGTTAGTTGCACGCTAACACTAAATTTTAACGTTAAGCGAGGTTAGCATATTTACAAAAGAAAAACGTGATGACCGACAGTTGGCAGAGTTTTTAGGATGTGTAGTGAAGCCTGAATGATGAAAAAGACAACTTTAATGGTGAACTCTACTTTCAGAAGTGAGGGGATGAAATATTGTTGTGACTGTCATGACAAACACACAACAATATTTTCAATGTATGTGTGTGTGTGTTTCTGCCACAACAACAACAACAACAACAATAACAACAACAACAACCACCAAAGGACCTCGGCGGGCGGAGCTTCTGCAGGTGGTGAACGTGTCGTCCTCTCAGGTGAGAGTGCGATGGATGGTGAAGAGCACTCGACACAGCAGGACCCTCCTCACCCTCTCACTCTCTGATGGCTCTCAGCACCACTCTGCTCTGCTCAACTCCACCACCACCGACTACACCTTCAGGTCAGCATCACCCATCCATGCATTCATCTATATGTTCTATCCATCCACGTGTATTTCCTTTATTGTGCACATGGATGTGATAAAAAGAATATTTTGAGTAATGTTTAGTTTGGCCACCAGAGGGCGATGTTTGAGTCCTGTGTTGATGTCCCTGCAGTTCTTTGCTTCCTGCTCACATGTACTCAGTGGACGTGTTGACTCAAAGTGGACTTGATGACTTCCCCTCCACCAGTCACCCTGCTGGGCCTCTGCACTTCTGGACAAGTATGGTACTTTTGTAAACAAGTATTTGTAAACATGTATGTTACTTTTGTCTAAACAAGTATGGTACTTTTGTAAACATGTAAACAAGTATTTGTAAACATTTAAACAAGTATGTTACTTTTGTGTAAACAAGTGTTACTTTTGTAAACGTCTAAACAAGTATGTTGCGTTTGTAGACATCTAAACAAGTCTGTTACTTTTGTAAACAAATATGTTACGTTTGTAAACATCTCAACAAGTATGTTACTTTTGTAAACGTCTTAACAAGTATGTTACGCTTGTAAACATCAAAACAAGTATGTCACTTTTGTAAACAAATATGTTACTTTTGTAAACATCTAAACAAGTTGTCACTTTTCTAAACCTCTAAATAAGTATGTTACTTTTTTAAACATCTAAACAGGAATGTTACTTTTGTAAACATCGAAACACGTGTTACTTGTGTAAACATCTAAATAAGTATGTTACTTTTGTAAACATCTAAACCGGTATGTTACTTTTGTAAACATCTAAACAAATATGTTACTTTTGTAAACATCTAAACAAGTTGTCACTTTTCTAAACCTCTAAATAAGTATGTTACTTTTTTAAACATCTAAACAGGAATGTTACTTTTGTAAAGATCTAAACCGGTATGTTACTTTTCTAAACATCGAAACACGTATGTTACTTGTGTAAACATCTAAATAAGTATGTTACTTTTGTAAACATCTAAACCGGTATGTTACTTTTGTAAACATCTAAACACATACTGTATGTTACTTTTGTAAACATTTAAACCCATATGTTACTTTTGTAAACCTCTAAACAAGTATGTTACTTTTGTAAACATCTAAACAAGTATGTTACTTTTGTAAACATTTAAACAAGTATGTTACTTTTGTAAACATCTAAACAAGTATGTTACTTTTGTAAACATTTAAAGAAGTATGGTACTTTTCTAAACATTTAAACAGGAATGTTACTTTTGTAAACATTTAAACAAGTATGTTACTTTTGTAAACATCTAAACCGGTATGATACTTTTGTAAACATCTAAATAAGTCTGTTACTTTTGTAAACATCTACTTTTGTAAACAAGTATGTTACTTTTGTAAACATCCAAACAAGTATGTTACTTTTGTAAACATCTAAACAAGTATGTTACTTTTGTCTAAACAAGTATGGTACTTTTGTAAACATGTAAACAAGTATTTGTAAACATTTAAACAAGTATGTTACTTTTGTGTAAACAAGTATGTTACTTTTGTGTAAACAAGTATGTTACTTTTGTGTAAACAAGTATGTTACTTTTGTCTAAACAAGTGTTACTTTTGTAAACGTCTAAACAAGTATGTTACGTTTGTAAACATCTAAACAAGTCTGTTACTTTTGTAAACAAATATGTTACGTTTGTAAACATCTCAACAAGTATGTTACTTTTGTAAACGTCTTAACAAGTATGTTACGCTTGTAAACATCAAAACAAGTATGTCACTTTTGTAAACAAATATGTTACTTTTGTAAACATCTAAACAAGTTGTCACTTTTCTAAACCTCTAAATAAGTATGTTACTTTTTTAAGCATCTAAACAGGAATGTTACTTTTGTAAAGATCTAAACCGGTATGTTACTTTTGTAAACAAGTATATTACTTTTGTATCATCTATATAAGTATGTTACTTTTCTAAACATCTAAACACGTATGTTACTTGTGTAAACATTTAAATAAGTATGTTACTTTTGTAAATATCTAAACCGGTATGTTACTTTTGTAAACATTTAAACAAGTATGTTACTTGTGTAAACATCTAAATAAGTATGTTACTTTTGTAAACATCTAAACAAGTATGTTACTTTTGTAAACATCTAAACAAGTATGTTACTTTTGTAAACATTTAAACAAGTATGTTACTTTTGTAAACATTTAAACAAGTATGTTACTTTTGTAAACATCTAAACCGGTATGATACTTTTGTAAACATCTAAACAAGTCTGTTACTTTTGTAAACATCTACTTTTGTTAACAAGTATGTTACTTTTGTAAACATCTAAACAAGTCTGTTACTTTTGTAAACATCTACTTTTGTAAACAAGTATGTTACTTTTGTAAACATCTACTTTTGTAAACAAGTATGTTACTTTTGTAAACATCCAAACAAGTATGTTACTTTTGTAAACATTTAAACAAGTATGTTACTTTTGTAAACATCTAAATAAGTATGTTACTTTTGTAAACATTTAAACAAGTATGTTACTTTTGTAAACATCTAAATAAGTGTATTACTTCTGTAAACATCTAAATAAGTATGTTACTTTTGTAAACATTAAAACAAGTATGTTACTTTTGTAAACAAATATGTTACTTTTGTAAACAAGTATTTGTAAACATGTATGTTACTTTTGTTAACATGCAAACAAGTATTTGTAAACATGTATGTTACTTTTGTAAACATGTAAACAGGTATTTGTAAACATTTAAACAAGTATGTTACTTTTGTCTAAACAAGTGTTACTTTTGTAAACATCTAAACAAGTCTGTTACTTTTGTAAACAAATATGTTACGTTTGTAAACATCTCAACAAGTATGTTACTTTTGTAAACGTTTTAACAAGTATGTTACGCTTGTAAACATCAAAACAAGTTTGTCACTTTTGTAAACAAATATGTTACTTTTGTAAACATCTAAACAAAAAGGTCACTTTTCTAAACCTCTAAATAAGTATGTTACTTTTTTAAACATCTAAACAGGAATGTTACTTTTGTAAACATCGAAACACGTGTTACTTGTGTAAACATCTAAATAAGTATGTTACTTTTGTAAACATCTAAACCGGTATGTTACTTTTGTAAACATCTAAACAAATATGTTACTTTTGTAAACATCTAAACAAGTTGTCACTTTTCTAAACCTCTAAATAAGTATGTTACTTTTTTAAACATCTAAACAGGAATGTTACTTTTGTAAAGATCTAAACCGGTATGTTACTTTTCTAAACATCGAAACACGTATGTTATTTGTGTAAACATCTAAATAAGTATGTTACTTTTGTAAACATCTAAACCGGTATGTTACTTTTGTAAACATCTAAACACATACTGTATGTTACTTTTGTAAACATCTAAACCCATATGTTACTTTTGTAAACCTCTAAACAAGTATGTTACTTTTGTAAACATCTAAACAAGTATGTTACTTTTGTAAACATTTAAACAAGTATGTTACTTTTGTAAACATCTAAACAAGTATGTTACTTTTGTAAACATTTAAAGAAGTATGGTACTTTTCTAAACATTTAAACAGGAATGTTACTTTTGTAAACATTTAAACAAGTATGTTACTTTTGTAAACATCTAAACCGGTATGATACTTTTGTAAACATCTAAATAAGTCTGTTACTTTTGTAAACATCTACTTTTGTAAACAAGTATGTTACTTTTGTAAACATCCAAACAAGTATGTTACTTTTGTAAACATCTAAACAAGTATGTTACTTTTGTCTAAACAAGTATGGTACTTTTGTAAACATGTAAACAAGTATTTGTAAACATTTAAACAAGTATGTTACTTTTGTGTAAACAAGTATGTTACTTTTGTGTAAACAAGTATGTTACTTTTGTCTAAACAAGTGTTACTTTTGTAAACGTCTAAACAAGTATGTTACGTTTGTAAACATCTAAACAAGTCTGTTACTTTTGTAAACAAATATGTTACGTTTGTAAACATCTCAACAAGTATGTTACTTTTGTAAACGTCTTAACAAGTATGTTACGCTTGTAAACATCAAAACAAGTATGTCACTTTTGTAAACAAATATGTTACTTTTGTAAACATCTAAACAAGTTGTCACTTTTCTAAACCTCTAAATAATTTTGTTACTTTTTTAAACATCTAAACAGGAATGATACTTTTGTAAAGATCTAAACCGGTATGTTACTTTTGTAAACAAGTATATTACTTTTGTATCATCTATATAAGTATGTTACTTTTCTAAACATCTAAACACGTATGTTACTTGTGTAAACATTTAAATAAGTATGTTACTTTTGTAAACATCTAAATAAGTATGTTACTTTTGTAAATATCTAAACCGGTATGTTACTTTTGTAAACATCTAAACACATATGTTACTTTTGTAAACATTTAAACAAGTATGGTACTTTTGTAAACATCTAAACAAGTATGTTACTTTTGTAAACATTTAAACAAGTATGGTACTTTTGTAAACATTTAAACAGGAATGTTACTTTTGTAAACATTTAAACAAGTATGTTACTTTTGTAAACATCTAAACCGGTATGATACTTTTGTAAGCATCTAAATAAGTATGTTACTTTTGTAAACATCTAAATAAGTATGCTACTTTTGTAAACATCTAAATCGGTATGTTATTTTGTAAACAAGTATGTTACTTTTGTAAACATCTAAACAAGTCTGTTACTTTTGTAAACATCTAAACAAGTATGTTACTTTTGTAAACATTTAAACAAGTATGGTACTTTTGTAAACATCTAAACAAGTTGTCACTTTTCTAAACCTCTAAATAATTTTGTTACTTTTTTAAACATCTAAACAGGAATGATACTTTTGTAAAGATCTAAACCGGTATGTTACTTTTGTAAACAAGTATATTACTTTTGTATCATCTATATAAGTATGTTACTTTTCTAAACATCTAAACACGTATGTTACTTGTGTAAACATTTAAATAAGTATGTTACTTTTGTAAACATCTAAATAAGTATGTTACTTTTGTAAATATCTAAACCGGTATGTTACTTTTGTAAACATCTAAACACATATGTTACTTTTGTAAACATTTAAACAAGTATGGTACTTTTGTAAACATCTAAACAAGTATGTTACTTTTGTAAACATTTAAACAAGTATGGTACTTTTGTAAACATTTAAACAGGAATGTTACTTTTGTAAACATTTAAACAAGTATGTTACTTTTGTAAACATCTAAACCGGTATGATACTTTTGTAAGCATCTAAATAAGTATGTTACTTTTGTAAACATCTAAATAAGTATGCTACTTTTGTAAACATCTAAATCGGTATGTTATTTTGTAAACAAGTATGTTACTTTTGTAAACATCTAAACAAGTCTGTTACTTTTGTAAACATCTAAACAAGTATGTTACTTTTGTAAACATTTAAACAAGTATGGTACTTTTGTAAACATTTAAACAGGAATGTTACTTTTGTAAACATCTAAACAAGTATGTCACTTTTGTAAACATCTAAACCGGTATGATACTTTTGTAAGCATCTAAATAAGTCTGTTACTTTTGTAAACATCTAAACCGGTATGTTACTTTTGTAAACATCTAAACAAGTCTGTTACTTTTGTAAACATCTACTTTTGTAAACAAGTATGTTACTTTTGTAAACATCCAAAGAAGTATGTTACTTTTGTAAACATTTAAACAAGTATGTCACTTTTGTAAACATCTAAACAAGTATGTCACTTTTCTAAACATCTAAATAAGTATGTTACTTTTGTAAACATCTAAATAAGTATGTTACTTTTGTAAACATTTAAACAAGTATGTCACTTTTGTAAACATCTAAACAAGTATGTCACTTTTGTAAACATCTAAATAAGTATGTTACTTTTGTAAACATCTAAATAAGTATGTTACTTTTGTAAACATCTAAATAAGTATGTTACTTTTGTAAACATTTAAACAAGTATGTTACTTTTGTAAACATCTAAATAAGTATGTTACTTTGTAAACATCTAAATAAGTATGCTACTTTTGTAAACATCTAAATCGGTATGTTATTTTGTAAACAAGTATGTTACTTTTGTAAACATCTAAACCGGTATGTTACTTTTGTAAACATCTAAACAAGTATGTCACTTTTGTAAACATCTAAGCAAGTATGTCACTTTTGTAAACATTTAAACAAGTATGTTACTTTTGTAAACATCTAAATAAGTATGTTACTTTTGTAAACATTTAAACAAGTATGTTACTTTTGTAAACATCTAAATAAGTATGTTACTTTTGTAAACATCTAAATAAGTATGCTACTTTTGTAAACATCTAAATAAGTATGCTACTTTTGTAAACATCTAAAACGGTATGTTATTTTGTAAACAAGTATGTTACTTTTGTAAACATCTAAACAAGTCTGTTACTTTTGTAAACATCTAAACAAGTATGTTACTTGTGTAAACATCTAAATAAGTATGTTACTTTTGTAAACATCTAAATAAGTATGTTACTTTTGTAAACATCTTAACAAGTATGTTACTTTTGTAAACATCTAAACCGGTATGTTACTTTTGTAAACAAGTATGTTACTTTTGTAAACAAGTATGTTACTTTTGTAAACATCTAAACAAGTATGTTACTTGTGTAAACATCTAAATAAGTATGTTACTTTTGTAAACATCTAAACAAGTATGTTACTTGTGTAAACATCTAAATAAGTATGTTACTTTTGTAAACATCTAAACAAGTATGCTACTTGTGTAAACATCTAAATAAGTATGTTACTTTTGTAAACATCTAAACAAGTATGTTACTTTTGTAAACATCTACTTTTGTAAACAAGTATGTTGCTTTTGTAAACATCCAAACAGGTATGTTACTTTTGTAAACAAGCATGTTACTTTTGTAAACATGTAAACAAGTATTTGTTAACATGTAAACAAGTATTTGTAAACATGTAAACAAGTATTTGTTAACATGTAAACAAGTATTTGTAAATATGTAAAAAAATATATTTGTAAACACGTATCTGTAAACATGTAAACAAGTATTTGTGAACATGTAAACAAGCATGTTACTTTTGTAAACATCTAAACAAGTATGTTACTTTTGTAAACATGTAAACAAGTATCTGTAAACATGTAAACAAGTATTTGTAAACATGTAAACAAGTATTTGTAAACAAGTATGTTACTTTTGTAAACATGTAAGCAAGTATTTGTGAACATGTAAACAAGTATTTGTAAACATGTAAACAAGTATTTGTAAACATGTAAACAAGTATTTGTAAACAAGTATGTTACTTTTGTAAACATGTAAGCAAGTATTTGTGAACATGTAAACAAGTATTTGTAAACATGTAAAAAATATATTTGTAAACATGTATCTGTAAACATGTAAACAAGTATTTGTAAACATGTAAACAAGTATTTGTAAACATGTAAACAAATATTTGTGAACATGTAAACAAGTATTTGTGAACATGTAAACAAGTATTTGTAAACATGTAAACAAGTATTTGTACATGTAAACAAGTATTTGTAAACATGTAAACAAGTATTTGTAAACATGTAAACAAATATTTGTGAACATGTAAACAAGTATTTGTGAACATGTAAACAAATATTTGTGAACATGTAAACAAGTATTTATGAACATGTAAACAAGTATTTGTAAACATGTAAACAAATATTTGTGAACATGTAAACAAGTATTTGTAAACATGTAAACAAGTATTTGTAAACATGTAAACAAATATTTGTGAACATGTAAACAAGTATTTGTGAACATGTAAACAAATATTTGTGAACATGTAAACAAGTATTTGTGAACATGTAAACAAATATTTGTGAACATGTAAACAAGTATTTGTGAACATGTAAACAAGTATTTGTAAACATGTAAACAAGTATTTGTAAACATGTAAACAAGTATTTGTAAACATGTAAACAAATATTTGTGAACATGTAAACAAGTATTTGTGAACATGTAAACAAATATTTGTGAACATGTAAACAAGTATTTGTAAACATGTAAACAAGTATTTGTAAACATGTAAACAAGTATGATCATTGACATACTTGTGAATGACAAATATAAACTAAAGGGTTCACATTCTGATCGTTTCCTGCTTCAAAGGTGTTGTTTCCATGACGACCTATTAACATGTCCCCTCAGGGCCCCTCCCCCCACAGAACCTCTCCCTGTCCCAGGTGACCACCAACTGGGCTCAGGTCACGTGGAGTCCAGACCCCGGGCACCTGCCGGACGGCTTTGTGGTCAACGTGACCCGGGGTCTGACCACCAGGAGCCGCTTCCTGCCCGGCGGCCTGCTGGGGTCCTACACCCTGCGTGAGCTGACCCCGGGTCAGCACTACCGCCTGGCCCTCACCTCCGTCAAGACCACGGGACAGGAGCAGGTCCACAGCAAGCCTCAGCACCTGGACTTCACCACCTGTGAGTGTGGACGACACTCATTAAACACGTGAGGAGTGGCAGGTCAAAGCGACCTTTGACCTCCCACTCCAACATCCTCCTGACACCGGTGTTTCTGTCCCAATACTTTTGTCTGAACAGGACACTCCTTCTTGTTAGTGAGTGCTCCTCTCACTCAGAGGATCTTTGACTATTGTCTGGAGTGGATGCATTAGGAGTGAGTGCTCCTGTCACATATTGTAGTGGAGAGGATCTTTGACCAGCATCTTTCTTGCAGATTCTTACACAGCAAGGCGCTCCTGTCACATAGAGGATCTTTGATTAGTGTCTTTGCATTAAACGGCACAGCACTCTGTCACATAGAGGATCTTTGATTAGAGTCTTTGCATTAAACGGCACAGCACTCTGTCACATAGAGGATCTTTGATTAGAATCTTTGCATTAAACGGCACAGAACTCTTGTCACATAGAGGATCTTTGATTAGTGTCTTTGCCTTAAACGGCACAGCACTCTTGTCACATAGAGGATCTTTGATTAGTGTCTTTGCATTAAACGGCACAGCACTCTGTCACATAGAGGATCTTTGATTAGAGTCTTTGCCTTAAACGGCACAGCACTCTGTCACATAGAGGATCTTTGATTAGTGTCTTTGCATTAAACGGCACAGCACTCTGTCACATAGATGATCTTTGGTTAGTGTCTTTGCCTTAGACAGCACAACACTCTGTCACATAGAGGATCTTTGATTAGTGTCTTTGCCTTAAACGGCACAGCACTCTGTCACATAGAGGATCTTTGATTAGTGTCTTTGCATTAAACGGCACAGCACTCTGTCACATAGAGGATCTTTGATTAGTGTCTTTGCATTAAACGGCACAGCACTCTGTCACATAGAGGATCTTTGATTAGTGTCTTTGCATTAAACGGCACAGCACTCTGTCACATAGAGGATCTTTGATTAGAGTCTTTGCATTAAAACGGCACAGCACTCTGTCACATAGAGGATCTTTGATTAGTGTCTTTGCCTTAAACGGCACAGCACTCTGTCACATAGAGGATCTTTGGTTAGTGTCTTTGCATTAAACGGCACAGCACTCTGTCACATAGAGGATCTTTGGTTAGTGTCTTTGCATTAAACGGCACAGCACTCTGTCACATAGATGATCTTTTGTTAACAACTTTGTCTTAAATGTCACATAGAGGATCTTTGATTAGTGTCTTTGCCTTAAACGGCACAGCACTCTGTCACATAGAGGATCTTTGATTAGTGTCTTTGCCTTAAACGGCACAGCACTCTGTCACATAGAGGATCTTTGATTAGTGTCTTTGCCTTAAACGGCACAGCACTCTGTCACATAGAGGATCTTTGATTAGTGTCTTTGCCTTAAACGGCACAGCACTCTGTCACATAGAGGATCTTTGATTAGTGTCTTTGCCTTAAACGGCACAGCACTCTGTCACATAGAGGATCTTTGATTAGTGTCTTTGCCTTAAACGGCACAGCACTCTGTCACATAGAGGATCTTTGATTAGTGTCTTTGCATTAAACGGCACAGCACTCTGTCACATAGAGGATCTTTGATTAGAGTCTTTGCATTAAACGGCACAGCACTCTGTCATAGATGATCTTTGGTTAGTGTCTTTGCCTTAGACAGCACAGCACTCTGTCACATAGAGGATCTTTGATTAGTGTTGTTGCCTTAGACAGCACAGCACTCTGTCACATAGAGGATCTTTGATTAGTGTCGTTGCCTTAAACGGCACAGCACTCTGTCACATAGATGATCTTTGGTTAACAACTTTGTCTTAAATGTCACATAGAGGACCTTTGATTAGTGTCTTTGCATTAAACGCCACAGCACTCTGTCACATTGAGGATCTTTGAAGAGTGTCTTTGCCTTAAAACGGCACAGCACTCTGTCACATAGAGGATCTTTGATTAGAGTCTTTGCCTTAAACGGCACAGCACTCTGTCACATAGAGGATCTTTGATTAGTGTCTTTGCCTTAAACGGCACAGCACTCTGTCACATAGATGATCTTTTGTTAACAACTTTGTCTTAAATGTCACATAGAGGATCTTTGATTAGCGCCTTTGCCTTTAACTGCACAGTGCCCCTGTCTCGTAGAGGATCTTTGACGAGTGTCTTTGGCTTTAACTGCACAGGGCTCCTGTCTCATAGAGGATCTTTGATTAGTTACTTTTGTCTTAAATGTCACAGTGCTCCTGTCACATAGAGGATCTTTGACGAGGATCTTTGCCTTAAACATAACAGTGCTCCTGTCACATAGAGAATCTTTGACGAGTGTCTTTGGCTTTAACTGCACAGTGCTCCTGTCACATAGAGGATCTTTGATTAGTGACTTTGTCTTAAATGTCACAGTGCTCCTGTCAGAGGATCTTTGACGGCCATCTTTGCCTTAAACATAACAGTGCTCCTGCCACATAGAGGATCTTTGACGAGTGTCTTTGGCTTTAACTGCACAGGGCTCCTGTCACATAGAGGATCTTTGATTAGTTACTTTGTATAAAATGTCACAGTGCTCCTGTCAGATAGAGGATCTTTGACGGCCATCTTTGCCTTAAACATAACAGTGCTCCTGCCACATAGAGGATCTTTGACGAGTGTCTTTGGCTTTAACTGCACAGGGCTCCTGTCACATAGAGGATCTTTGCTTAGTGACGTTGTCTTAAATGTCACTGGGCTCCTGTCTGACAGAGGATCTTTGATTAGTGACTTTGCCTTAAACATAACAGTGCTCCTGTCACATAGTGGATCTTTGGCTATTGTCGATGCACAGTGAGTGCTCCTGTCACATGCTGGAGACTAGAGGATCTTTGACTGGCATCTTTCCATTAAAAAGCACAGGGGTCCCGTCATATAGAGGATCTTTGACCAGCATCTTTTCATTAAACATGACAGGTGTCCCGTCACATAGAGGATCTTTGACTAGCATCTTTGCATTAAACGGCACAGGGGTCCCGTCATATAGAGGATCTTTGACTATCATATTTCCATTAAACAGCACAGGGGTCCCGTCATATAGAGGATCTTTGCCGAGCATCTTTGCATTAAACAGCACAGAGGTCCTGTCATATAGAGGATATTTGACTAGTATTATTCCATTAAACACCACAGGAGTCCCGTCATATAGAGGATCTTTTACCAGCATCTTTCCATTAAACGGCACAGTGGTCTCATCACATAGAGGATCTTTGACGAGCATCTTTCCATTAAACAGCACAGAGGTCCTGTCAAAGAGAGGATCTTTGACTAGAATTATTCCATTAAACACCACAGGGGTCCCGTCATATAGAGGATCCTTTACCAGCATCTTTCCATTAAACAACACAGCGGTCTCATCACATTGAGGATCTTTGACTAGTATTATTCCATTAAACACCACAGGGGTCCCGTCATATAGAGGATCCTTTACCAGCATCTTTCCATTAAACAGCACAGCGGTCTCATCACATAGAGGATCTTTGACTAGTATTATTCCATTAAACAGCACAGTGGTCCTGTCATATAGAGGATCTTTGACTAGCTTCTTTCCATTAAACAGCACAGGGGTCCCGTCATATAGAGGATCTTTGACTAGCATCTTTCCATTAAACAGCACAGTGGTCCTGTCATAAAGAGGATCTTTGACTAGCTTCTTTCCATTAAACAGCACAGGGGTCCCGTCATATAGAGGATCTTTGACGAGCATCTTTGCATTAAACGGCACAGTGGACCTGTCATATAGAGGATCTTTAACTAGCATCTTTCCATTAAACAGCACAGTGGTCCTGTCATATAGAGGATCTTTGACTCGCATCTTTCCATTAAACAGGACAGGGTTCCCGTTATATAGAGGATCTTTGACTAGCATCTTTCCATTAAACAGCACAGTGGTCCCTGTCTTATAGAGGATCTTTGACTAGCATCTTTCCATTAAACAGCACAGCGGTCTCATCACATAGAGGATCTTTGACCCGCATCTTTCCAGTAGACCGAGGGTGTCCAAACGTTTTCAGCAAAGGCTGCATACTAAAAAACATAAACATTTTTATATATTTTAGTCATCAATGTAAAAAGACGAAAACAACAACTGTGCTTCAGCCTTTTTTTTTATGACTTTGTGCTTTTTTTTTTGCGCTCTTTTGTTTTATTTGTAATGTTTTTGATGAGTTTTGTGTGCCCAATGTCCTGAACGCTAGCAAGTCCAAACAGTGGCCCCTGGGGGCCTGCAGGGGCCCTCACTGCCAATGTCTCCCCTCACTGTGCCATCACCCTGAACTAGATGTTTCCTCTGGCCCAGTGCCCATGGAGGCCAGGTCTGCAAGGAGAGAGCGACCCGGCGGGACGGGACGAAGGCCCTCTGACACTCAGGAGCCGGTTGGCGGAGCAGAACCGAGGGAGGGGCCAAGGTGCGTCATCCCCAATGAATGAACCAATGAATGAAGCAATGAGCAGCGTTGTGTTGATGTTGCAGGTACACAGAGCTCATAGACAGGAGGAGGAAGATCACCGCCAAGTTCTCACACTTGCCAAGAAAAGTCCTTCGACATCGGAAGAGTTGAGCACCTGGTCTTGCTAAATATTAAGTCTGTCCCCTTCCCATCTTTGATATCGCCCGTTGGTGGGATATCGGCAAAGTATCGCATGATATTGCATGTCAAATGTGCGATACGGGCAGCGTTGACTGAGTTAGCATCAAATGTCCTCCAATCAACACAATCTATTTGATTCAATTACAAAGGAGTTTGATCAACAGCAATACAGGTCACACTGAGGGTAGTCGAATAAAAAACTTTAACACTGTTAGAAATACGCGCCACACTGTGAACCCACACCAAACAGGAATGACAGACACATTTCGGGAGAACATCCGCACCGTAACACAACATAAACACAACAGAACAAATACCCAGAAGCCTTTGCAGCACTAACTCTTCCGGGACGCTACAAGGTGTGTGTGGGGGGGGGGGAGGTTTGGTGGTAGCGGGGGTGTATTTTGTAGCGTCCCGGAAGAGTTAAGTGCTGCAAAGGATTCTTGGTATTTGTTCTGTTGTGTTTATGTTGTGTTACGGTGCGGATGTTCTCCCGAAATGTGTTTGGGGACGGCGTGGCGAAGTCGGTAGAGTGGCCGTGCCAGCAATCGGAGGGTTGCTGGTTACTGGGGTTCAATCCCCAACCTTCTACCATCCTAGTCACGTCCGTCGTGTCCTTGGGCAAGACACTTCACCCCTTGCTCCTGATGGCTGCTGGTTAGCGCCTTGCATGGCAGCTCCCGCCATCAGTGTGTGAATGGATGAATGTGGAAATACTGTCAAAGCGCTTTGAGTACCTTGAAGGTAGAAAAGCGCTATACAAGTATAACCCATTTATCATTTGTCATTCTTGTTTGGCGTATATTTCTAACAGTGTTAAAGATTTTTATACTGGCACCCTCAGTGTAACCTGTATTGCTGTTGATGAAGTATGCATCGCATTCACTCGTGTGTGCGTACCGAAGCCGCACATATCTCGTGACTGGGTCTGAACGATGTTAGAATGGATGAAAAGCGGACGTGACGACAGCTCGAGACTGTGGTCCGGGTCTACGAGATATAATGACTGATGAACACCTTCGTTCGATAATGAAGGTTGCCTCAGCTCAAAGCCTGAGCCCCGACATTAATGAACTAACATCCCAAGAAAAGATGTCAGGTATCTGGCTTGGGCACATCAGAATAGATCAGTGTGTCGCAAACTGAGCAGTTTAAAGTCCTGAATGGTTGGTTTATTCATTGTTATTTTATTTTCAAATTTATTAGCCTGTGGAAAAAGTTAATGTTGATATTTACCTCAGAAGGCTGCAAATAGAAAAGAGGCATTCAATTTTTATTTAAATTGTATTTGATATGCCATTGATATTTTTTAATTATTATTATTATTATTTGAAACTCGATTTTGCATGTCACTATAAAGTAAGGTAAGGTCTATTCAGGTGTACTGGAGAGGAGGCTACGCTGGATAGTCGAACCTCGGATTCAGGAGGAACAGTGTGGTTTTCGTCCTGGTCGTGGAACTGTGGACCAGCTCTATACTCTCGGCAGGGTCCTTGAGGGTGCATGGGAGTTTGCCCAACCAGTCTACATGTGCTTTGTGGACTTGGAGAAGGCATTCGACCGTGTCCCTCGGGAAGTCCTGTGGGGAGTGCTCAGAGAGTACGGGGTATCGGACTGTCTGATTGTGGCAGTCCGCTCCCTGTATGCTCAGTGCCAGAGCTTGGTCCGCATTGCCGGTAGTAAGTCGGACACGTTTCCAGTGAGGGTTGGACTCCGCCAAGGCTGCCCTTTGTCACCGATTCTGTTCATAACTTTTATGGACAGAATTTCTAGGCGCAGTCAAGGCGTTGAGGGGATCTGGTTTGGTGGCTGCAGGATTAGGTCTCTGCTTTTTGCAGATGATGTGGTCCTGATGGCTTCATCTGGCCAGGATCTTCAGCTCTCACTGGATCAGTTCGCAGCTGAGTGTGAAGCGACTGGGATGAGAATCAGCACCTCCAAGTCCGAGTCCATGGCTCTCGCCCGGAAAAGGGTGGAGTGCCATCTCCGGGTTGGGGAGGAGATCTTGCCCCAAGTGGAGGAGTTCAAGTACCTCGGAGTCTTGTTCACGAGTGAGGGAAGAGTGGATCGTGAGATCGACAGGCGGATCGGTGCGGCGTCTTCAGTAATGCGGACGCTGTATCGGTCCGTTCTGGTGAAGAAGGAGCTGAGCCGGAAGGCAAAGCTCTCAATTTACCGGTCGATCTACGTTCCCATCCTCACCTATGGTCACGGGTACAAGCGGCCGAAATGAGTTTCCTCCACCGGGTGGCGGGGCTCTCCCTTAGAGATAGGGTGAGAAGCTCTGCCATCCGGGAGGAGCTCAAAGTAAAGCCGCTGCTCCTCCACATCGAGAGGAGCCAGATGAGGTGGTTCGGGCATCTGGTCAGGATGCCACCCGAACGCCTCCCTAGGGAGGTGTTAAAGGCACGTCCGACCGGTAGGAGGCCGCGGGGAAGACCCAGGACACGTTGGGAAGACTATGTCTCCCGGCTGGCCTGGGAACGCCTCGGGGTCCCACAGGAAGAGCTGGACGAAGTGGCTGGGGAGAGGGAAGTCTGGGCTTCCCTGCTTAGGCTGCTGCCCCCGCGACCCGACCTCGGATAAGCGGAAGAAGATGGATGGATGGATGGACTATAAAGTTATATAAGCCTTGTAACACACGGTCCTGACTTGAGACCACATTTGGGCTTTTTGCTGGTCAGCGAAATGGTTTTTCTAAAGCCGACTCCTGACAGGAAGTGTTTTTTGCCTCCCAGAGCCCGAGCCGCTAGTTCGCTTGGAGAGGATGGAGGAGACCAGCAACAAAGTCAGTCTGGCGCTGGAGGTCCGAGAGGAGGCTTCCAGACCCAAGCCTGGTAGGTCCCGCCATTTGTATAGTTAGTTTTACTCAAACGTAACGTTTCAAAGGTTTGTTTCGGTGGAAGTTGAGCGTATTTTGTTGTCTTTCAGAGTCGGGCCCAGACTGTCGCAGTCGGCCGTGTCTAAACGGCGGAACATGCCGGAACGACTCGCTGCTCTGTCAGTGCACCGCCGGCTTTAAAGGCAGACAGTGTCAACTGTGTACGTTTACACACACACATACACACACACACACCATGTTAGCGTTCCTAGCTTCTGTATGCTAACATGTGAACGCTAGCTACATCTTTCTTTGGCTAACGACAGTAAAAATGTTTTTAAAGAGACCAATGTTAGTGTACGTAGCATGTTAGCGTACACCTGCTAACTTGTGAATGTTAACTACATCTTTTTTTGACTAACTACAATAAAAGTGTTTTTAACGTGATAATAGACTATTGTTAGCGTACGTAGCTCCTGTCTGCTAACTTATAATAGCTACCTACATCTTTCTTTGGCTAACTACGGTAAAAGTGACAATAGACCAATTCCAACCATTCTTAGCTCATTTCTGCTAACTAATGAATGCTAGCTACGTCTTTCTTTGGCTGTTGTTGTTGTAAAAAAAAAAAACTATTTTATTGGGACAATATACCAATGTTAGCATTCTTAGCTCCAGTCTGCTAATTAGGTAATCCTAGCAACATCTTTCTTTGGCTAACTACGGTAAAAGTGTTTTTAAAGAGACCAATGTTAGCGTATGTAGCATGTTAGCGTAGATCTGCTAACTTGTGAATGTTAACTACATCTTTTTTTGTCTAACTACAATAAAAGTGTTTTTAACGTGACAATAGACTAATGTTAGCGTACGTAGCTCCTGTCTGCTAACTTATAATAGCTACCTACATCTTTCTTTGGCTAACTACGGTAAAAGTGACAATAGACCAATTCCAACCATTCTTAGCTCATTTCTGCTGACTAATGAATGCTAGCTACGTCTTTCGTTGGCTATTGTTATTGTAAAAAATATATATATTTTATTGGGACAATATACCAATGTTAGCATTCTTAGCTCCAGTCTGCTAATTAGGTAATCCTAGCAACATCTTTCTTTGGCTAACTACAGTAAAAGTGTTTTTAAAGAGACCAATGTTAGCGTACGTAGCATGTTAGCGTACACCTGCTAACTTGTGAATGTTAACTGCATCTTTTTTTGACTAACTACAATAAAAGTGTTTTTAATGTGACTATAGACTAATGTTAGCGTACGTAGCTCCTGGCTGCTAACTTATAATAGCTACCTACATCTTTCTTTGGCTAACTACGGTAAAAGTGACAATAGACCAATTCCAACCATTCTTAGCTCATTTCTGCTAACTAATGAATGCTAGCTCTTTCTTTGGCTAACTATAGTAAAAGTGTTGTTTTGGCGACAAGACACCAATAATAGTGTACTTAGCAGTCTGCTAACTTGTTAATGCTAGCTACATCTTTCTCTGGTTAACTAAAATAAGAGTGTTTTTTGGCGGCAAGAGACCAATGTTAGCGTACTTAGCAGTCTGCTAACAAGTGTATGCTAACTACATCTTTCTCTGATTAACCAAAATAAGAGTGTTTTTTGGCAACAAGAGACCAATGTTAGCATACTTGGCTCCCGTCTGCTAACTTGTTAATGCTAACTACATCTTTCTTTGGTTAACTAAAATAAGAGTGTTTTTTGGCGAAAAGAGACCAATGTTAGCATACTTAGCAGTCTGCTAACTTGTTAATGCTAGCTACATATTTCTTTGGTTAAATCAATTAAGAGTGTTTTTTGGCGACAAGAGACCAATGTTAGCGTGCTTAGCAGTCTGCTAACTAGTTAATGCTAACTATATCTTTCTTTGGTTAACTAAAATAAGAGTGTTTTTTTGGCGGCAAGAGACCAATGTTAGCATTCCAATTCCAACCATTCTTAGCTCATTTCTGCTAACTAATGAATGCTAGCTACGTCTTTCTTTGGCTGTTGTTGTTTTAAAAAAAAACAAACTATTTTATTGGGACTTTCTTTGGCTAACTACGGTAAAAGTGACAATAGACCAATTCCAACCATTCTTAGCTCATTTCTGCTGACTAATGAATGCTAGCTACGTCTTTCGTTGGCTATTGTTATTGTAAAAAAAAAAAAAATATATATTTTATTGGGACAATATACCAATGTTAGCATTCTTAGCTCCAGTCTGCTAATTAGGTAATCCTAGCAACATCTTTCTTTGGCTAACTACAGTAAAAGTGTTTTTAAAGCGACCAATGTTAGCGTATGTAGCATGTTAGCGTAGATCTGCTAACTTGTGAATGTTAACTACATCTTTTTTTGACTAACTACAATAAAAGTGTTTTTAATGTGACTATAGACTAATGTTAGCGTACGTAGCTCCTGTCTGCTAACTTATAATAGCTACCTACATCTTTCTTTGGCTAACTACGGTAAAAGTGACAATAGACCAATTCCAACCATTCTTAGCTCATTTCTGCTGACTAATGAATGCTAGCTCTTTCTTTGGCTAACTATAGTAAAAGTGTTGTTTTGGCGACAAGACACCAATAATAGTGTACTTAGCAGTCTGCTAACTTGTTAATGCTAGCTACATCTTTCTCTGGTTAACTAAAATAAGAGTGTTTTTTGGCGGCAAGAGACCAATGTTAGCGTACTTAGCAGTCTGCTAACAAGTGTATGCTAACTACATCTTTCTCTGATTAACCAAAATAAGAGTGTTTTTTGGCAACAAGAGACCAATGTTAGCATACTTGGCTCCCGTCTGCTAACTTGTTAATGCTAACTACATCTTTCTTTGGTTAACTCAAATAAGAGTGTTTTTTGGCGAATAGAGACCAATGTTAGCGTACTTAGCAGTCTGCTAACTTGTTAATGCTAGCTACATATTTCTTTGGTTAAATCAATTAAGAGTGTTTTTTGGCGACAAGAGAGCAATGTTAGCGTGCTTAGCAGTCTGCTAACTAGTTAATGCTAACTACATCTTTCTTTGGTTAACTAAAATAAGAGTGTTTTTTGGCGAAAAGAGACCAATGTTAGCGTACTTAGCAGTCTGCTAACTTGTTAATGCTAACTACATCTTTCTTTGGTTAACTAAAATAAGAGTGTTTTTTTGGCGGCAAGAGACCAATGTTAGCATTCCAATTCCAACCATTCTTAGCTCATTTCTGCTAACTAATGAATGCTAGCTACTTCTTTCTTTGGCTGTTGTTGTTGTAAAAAAAACGAACTATTTTATTGGGACAATATACCAATGTTAGCATTCTTAGCTCCAGTCTGCTAATTAGGTAATCCTAGCAACATCTTTCTTTGGCTAACTACAGTAAAAGTGTTTTTAAAGAGACCAATGTTAGCGTACGTAGCATGTTAGCGTACACCTGCTAACTTGTGAATGTTAACTACATCTTTTTTTGACTAACTACAATAAAAGTGTTTTTAACGTGATAATAGACTAGTGTTAGCGTACGTAGCTCCTGTCTGCTAACTTATAATAGCTACCTACATGTTTCTTTGGCTAACTACGGTAAAAGTGACAATAGACCAATTCCAACCATTCTGAGCTAATTTCTGCTAACTAATGAATGCTAGCTACGTCTTTCTTTGGCTATTGTTATTGTATAAAAAAACGTAGCTATTTTATTGGTACAATATACCAATGTTAGCATTCTTAGCTCCAGTCTGCTAATTAGGTAATCCTAGCAACATCTTTCTTTGGCTAACTACAGTAAAAGTGTTTTTAAAGCGATAATAGCGTTCTTCGCACTCGTCTGCTAACTATAGAACGGTAGCGACATCTTTCTTTGGCTAACTACAATAAAAGTGTTTTTAAAGAGACCAATGTTAGCGTATGTAGCAGCGTATGTAGCATGTTAGCGTAGATCTGCTAACTTGTGAATGTTAACTACATCTTTTTTTGACTAACTACAATAAAAGTGTTTTTAACGTGATAATAGACTAATGTTAGCGTACGTAGCTCCGTAGGTAGCTACTATAAGTTAGCAGACAGGAGCTACGTACGCTAACACTAGTCTATTATCACGTTAAAAACACTTTTATTGTAGTTAGTCAAAAAAAGATGTAGTTAACATTCACAAGTTAGCAGGTGTACGCTAACATGCTACATAAGCTAACATTGGTCTCTTTAAAAACACTTTTACCGTAGTTAGCCAAAGAAAGATGTTGCTATCGTTCTAAAGTTAGCAGACAAGATGTTGCTATCGTTCTGAAGTTAGCAGACAAGCGCGAAGAACGCTATTGTCGCTTTAAAAACACTTTTATTGTAGTTAGCTAAAGAAAGATGTTGCTAGGATTACCTAATTAGCAGACTGGAGCTAAGAATGCTAACATTGGTATATTGTCCCAACAAAATAGCTCCTTTTTTTTACAATAACAATAGCCAACGAAAGACGTAGCTAGCATTCATTAGTCAGCAGAAATGAGCTAAGAATGGTTGGAATTGGTCTATTGTCACTTTTACCGTAGTTAGCCAAAGAAAGATGTAGGTAGCTATTAAGATGTTGTTAATATTACCTAATTAGCAGACTGGAGCTAAGAATGCTAACATTGGTATATTGTCCCAATAAAATAGCTACGTTTTTTTTTTACAATAACAATAGCCAAAGAAAGACGTAGCTAGCATTCATTAGTTAGCAGAAATGAGCTAAGAATGGTTGGAATTGGTCTATTGTCACTTTTACCGTAGTTAGCCAAATAAAGATGTAGGTAGCAATTATAAGTTAGCAGACAGGAGCTACTTATAGTACCTACGTCTTTCTTTGGCTGTTGTTGTTGTAAAAAAAAAAGAACTATTTTATTGGGACAATATACCAATGTTAGCATTCTTAGCTCCAGTCTGCTAATTAGGTAATCCTAGCAACATCTTTCTTTGGCTAACTACAGTAAAAGTGTTTTTAAAGCGACAATAGCTTGTCTGCTAACTTCAGAACGGTAGCAACATCTTTCTTTGTTTAAGTACAATAAAAGTGTTTTTAAAGAGACCAATGTTAGCGTACGTAGCATGTTAGCGTACACCTGCTAACTTGTGAATGTTAACTACATCTTTTTTTGACTAACTACAATAAAAGTGTTTTTAACGTGATAATAGACTAATATTAGCGTACGTAGCTCCTGTCTGCTAACTTATAATAGCTACCTACATCTTTCTTTGGCTAACTACGATAAAACCATTCTTAGCTCATTTCTGCTAACTAATGAATGCTAGCTACGTCTTTCTTTGGCTATTGTTAATGTAAAAAAAACAACTATTTTATTGGGACAATATACCAATGTTAGCATTCTTAGCTCCAGTCTGCTAATTAGGTAATCCTAGCAACATCTTTCTTTGGCTAACTACAATAAAAGTGTTTTTAAAGCGACAATAGCGTTCTTCGCGCTTGTCTGCTAACTTCAGAACGATAGCAACATCTTTCTTTGGCTAACTACAGTAAAAATGTTTTTAAAGAGACCAATGTTAGCGTATGTAGCATGTTAGCGTAGATCTTCTAACTTGTGAATGTTAACTACATCTTTTTTTGACTAACTACAATAAAAGTGTTTTTAACGTGACTATAGACTAATGTTAGCGTACGTAGCTCCTGGCTGCTAACTTATAATAGCTACCTACATCGTTCTTTGGCTAACTACGGTGAAACCATTCTTAGCTCATTTCTGCTAACTAATGAATGCTAGCTACGTCTTTCTTTGGCTATTGTTATTGTAAAAAAAAAATATATATATATTTTATTGGGACAATATACCAATGTTAGCATTCTTAGCTCCAGTCTGCTAATTAGGTAATCCTAGCAACATCTTTCTTTGACTAACTACAATAAAAGTGTTTTTAAAGAGACCAATGTTAGCGTATGTAGCATGTTAGCGTAGATCTTCTAACTTGTGAATGTTAACTACATCTTTTTTTGACTAACTACAATAAAAGTGTTTTTAACGTGACAATAGACTAATGTTAGCGTACGTAACTCCTGTCTGCTAACTTATAATAGCTACCTACATCTTTCTTTGGCTAATTACGGTAAAAGTGACAATAGACCAATTCCAACCATTCTTAGCTCATTTCTGCTAACTAATGAATGCTAGCTACGTCTTTCTTTGGCTATTGTTAATGTAAAAAAAACAACTATTTTATTGGGACAATATACCAATGTTAACATTCTTAGCTCCAGTCTGCTAATTAGGTAATCCTAGCAACATCTTTCTTTAGCTAACTACAATAAAAGTGTTTTTAAAGCGACAATAGCGTTCTTCGCGCTTGTCTGCTAACTTCAGAACGATAGCAACATCTTTCTTTGGCTAACTACGGTAAAAGTGTTTTTAAAGAGACCAATGTTAGCGTATGTAGCATGTTAGCGTACACCTGCTAACTTGTGAATGTTAACTACATCTTTTTTTGACTAACTACAATAAAAGTGTTTTTAACGTGATAATAGACTAATGTTAGCGTACGTAGCTCCTGTCTGCTAACTTATAGTAGCTACCTACATCGTTCTTTGGCTAACTACGGTAAAACCATTCTTAGCTAATTTCTGCTAACTAATGAATGCTAGCTCTTTCTTTGGCTAACTATAGTAAAAGTGTTGTTTTGGCGACAAGACACCAATAATAGTGTACTTAGCAGTCTGCTAACTTGTTAATGCTAGCTACATCTTTCTCTGGTTAACTAAAATAAGAGTGTTTTTTGGCGACAAGAGACCAATGTTAGCGTACTTAGCAGTCTGCTAACAAGTGTATGCTAACTACATCTTTCTCTGATTAACCAAAATAAGAGTGTTTTTTGGTAACAAGAGACCAATGTTAGCATACTTGGCTCCCGTCTGCTAACTTGTTAATGCTAACTACATCTTTCTTTGGTTAACTAAAATAAGAGTGTTTTTTGGCGAATAGAGACCAATGTTAGCGTACTTAGCAGTCTGCTAACTTGTTAATGCTAGCTACATATTTCTTTGGTTAAATCAATTAAGAGTGTTTTTTGGCGACAAGAGAGCAATGTTAGCGTGCTTAGCAGTCTGCTAACTAGTTAATGCTAACTACATCTTTCTTTGGTTAACTAAAATAAGAGTGTTTTTTGGCGAATAGAGACCAATGTTAGCGTACTTAGCAGTCTGCTAACTTGTTAATGCTAACTACATCTTTCTTTGGTTAACTAAAATAAGAGTGTTTTTTTGGCGGCAAGAGACCAATGTTAGCATTCCAATTCCAACCATTCTTAGCTAATTTCTGCTAACTAATGAATGCTAGCTACGTCTTTCTTTGGCTGTTGTTGTTGTAAAAAAAACGAACTATTTTATTGGGACAATATACCAATGTTAGCATTCTTAGCTCCAGTCTGCTAATTAAGTAATCCTAGCAACATCTTTCTTTGGCTAACTACAGTAAAAGTGTTTTTAAAGAGACCAATGTTAGCGTATGTAACATGTTAGCGTAGATCTGCTAACTTGTGAATGTTAACTACATCTTTTTTTACTAACTACAATAAAAGTGTTTTTAACGTGACTATAGACTAATGTTAGCGTACATAGCTCCTGGCTGCTAACTTATAATAGCTACCTACATCTTTCTTTGGCTAACTACGGTAAAACCATTCTTAGCTCATTTCTGCTAACTAATGAATGCTAGCTACGTCTTTCGTTGGCTATTGTTATTGTAAAAAAAAACGTAGCTATTTTATTGGGACAATATACCAATGTTAGCATTCTTAGCTCCAGTCTGCTAATTAGGTAATCCTAGCAACATCTTTCTTTGGCTAACTACAGTAAAAGTGTTTTTAAAGAGACCAATGTTAGCGTATGTAGCATGTTAGCGTACACCTGCTAACTTGTGAATAGTAACTACATATTTTTTTGACTAACTACAATAAAAGTGTTTTTAATGTGACTATACACTAATGTTAGCGTACGTAGCTCCTGGCTGCTAACTTATAATAGCTACCAACATCGTTCTTTGGCTAACTACGGTAAAAGTGACAATAGACCAATTCCAACCATTCTTAGCTCATTTCTGCTAACTAATGAATGCTAGCTACGTCTTTCGTTGGCTATTGTTATTGTAAAAAAAAAGCTATTTTATTGGGACAATATACCAATGTTAGCATTCTTAGCTCCAGTCTGCTAATTAGGTAATCCTAGCAACATCTTTCTTTGGCTAACTACAATAAAAGTGTTTTTAAAGAGACCAATGTTAGCGTACGTAGCATGTTAGCGTACACCTGCTAACTTGTGAATGTTAACTACATCTTTTTTTGACTAACTACAATAAAAGTGTTTTTAACGTGATAATAGACTATTGTTAGCATACGTAGCTCCTGTCTGCTAACTTATAATAGCTACCTACATCGTTCTTTGGCTAACTACGGTAAAAGTGACAATCGACCAATTCCAACCATTCTTAGCTCATTTCTGCTAACTAATGAATGCTAGCTCTTTCTTTGGCTAACTATAGTAAAAGTGTTGTTTTGGCGACAAGAGACCAATAATAGTGTACTTAGCAGTCTGCTAACTTGTTAATGCTAGCTACATCTTTCTCTGGTTAACTAAAATAAGAGTGTTTTTTGGCGACAAGAGACCAATAATAGCGTACTTAGCAGTCTGCTAACTAGTGTATGCTAACTACATCTTTTTTTGGTTAACCAAAATAGGAGTGTTTTTTGGCAACAAGAGACCAATGTTAGCATACTTGGCTCCCGTCTGCCAACTTGTTAATGCTAACTACATCTTTCTCTGGTTAACTAAAATAAGAGTGTTTTTTGGCGACAAGAGACCAATGTTAGCGTACTTAGCAGTCTGCTAACTTGTTAATGCTAACTACATCTTTCTTTGGTTAACTAAAATAGGAGTGTTTTTTTGGCGACAAGAGACCAATGTTAGCGTACTTAGCAGTCTGCTAACTTGTTAATGCTAACTACATCTTTCTTTGGTTAACTAAAATAAGAGTGTTTTTTGGGCGGCAAGAGACCAATGTTAGCATTCCAATTCCAACCATTCTTAGCTCATTTGTGCTAACTAATGAATGCTAGCTACGTCTTTCTTTGGCTATTGTTAATATAAAAAAAACTAACTATTTTATTGGGACAATATACCAATGTTAGCATTCTTAGCTCCAGTCTGCTAATTAGGTAATCCTAGCAACATCTTTCTTTGGCTAACTACAGTAAAAGTGTTTTTAAAGAGACCAATGTTAGCGTACGTAGCATGTTAGCGTACACCTGCTAACTTGTGAATGTTAACGACATCTTTTTTTGACTAACTACAATAAAAGTGTTTTTAACGTGATAATAGACTAATGTTAGCGTACGTATCTCCTGTCTGCTAACTTATAATAGCTACCTACATCTTTCTTTGGCTAACTACGGTAAAAGTGACAATAGACCAATTCCAACCATTCTTAGCTCATTTCTGCTGACTAATGAATGCTAGCTACGTCTTTCGTTGGCTATTGTTATTGTAAAATATATATATATTTTATTGGGACAATATACCAATGTTAGCATTCTTAGCTCCAGTCTGCTAATTAGGTAATCCTAGCTACATCTTTCTTTGGCTAACTACAGTAAAAGTGTTTTTAAAGAGACCAATGTTAGCGTACGTAGCATGTTAGCGTAGATCTGCTAACTTGTGAATGTTAACTACATCTTTTTTTGACTAACTACAATAAAAGTGTTTTTAATGTGACTATAGACTAATGTTAGCGTACGTAGCTCCTGGCTGCTAACTTATAATAGCTACCTACATCTTTCTTTGGCTAACTACAGTAAAAGTATTTTTAAAGCGACAATAGCGTTCTTCGCACTCGTCTGCTAACTATAGAACGGTAGCAACATCTTTCTTTGGCTAACTACAGTACACGTTTTTTTAAGGCATCAATCAACCAATATAGCGTACTTGGCTCCTGTCTGCTAACTAGTGTATGCTAACTACATCTTTTTTTGGTTAACTAAAATAAGAGTGTTTTTTGGCGACAAGAGACCAATGTTAGCATACTTGGCTCCCGTCTGCTAACGTGTTAATGCTAACTACATCTTTCTTTGTTTAACTAAAATAAGAGAGTTTTTTTGCGACAAGAGACCAATCTTAGCGTACTTAGCAGTTTGCTAACTTGTTAATGCTAGCTACATCTTTCTTTGGCTAACTACAGTAGAAGTGTTTTTGGCGACAGTAGACCAATGTTAGCATACTTAGCAGTCTGCTAACTTGTTAATGCTAGCTACATCTGTCTTTGGCTAACTACAGTAAAAGTGTTTTTGGCGACAGTAGACCAATGCTAGCATATTAGCAGTCTGCTAACTTGTTAATTCTAGCTACATCTTTCTTTGGCTAACTAAAGTAAAAGTGTTTTTGGCAAAAGTAGACCAATGTTAGCATACTTAGCAGTGTGCTAACTATTTAATGCTAACTACATCTTTCTTTGGCTAACTACAGTAGAAGTGTTTTTGGCGACAGTAGACCAATGTTAGCGTATTAGCAGTTTGCTAACTTGTTAACGCTAGCTACATCTTTCTTTGGCTAACTAAAGTAAAAGTGTTTTTGGCAAAAGTAGATCAATGTTAGCATACTTAGCAGGTTGCTAACTTGTTAATGCTAACTACATCTTTCTTTGGCTAACTACAGTACAAGTGTTTTTGGCGACAGTAGACCAATGTTAGCGTATTAGCAGTTTGCTAACTTGTTAATGCTAACTACATCTTTCTTTGTTTAACTAAAATAAGAGTGTTTTTTTGCGACAAGAGACCAATCATAGCGTACTTAGCAGTTTACTAACTTGTTAATGCTAGCTACATCTTTCTTTGGCTAACTACAGTAGAAGTGTTTTTGGCGACAGTAGACCAATGTTAGCATACTTAGCAGTCTGCTAACTTGTTAATGCTAGCTACATCTTTCTTTGGCTAACTACAGTAAAAGTGTTTTTGGCGACAGTAGACCAATGTTAGCGTATTAGCAGTCTGCTAACTTGTTAATGCTAGCTACATCTTTCTTTGGCTAACTACAGTAAAAGTGTTTTTGGCGACAGTAGACCATTGTTAGCGTATTAGCAGTCTGCTAACTTGTTAATTCTAGCTACATCTTTATTTGGCTAACTACAGTAAAAGTGTTTTTGGCGACAAGAGACCAATGTTAGCGTACTCAGCAGTCTGTTAACTTGTTAATGCTAACTACACGTTTTTTTTAGCTCTACAATACACGTTTTTTAAAGGTGACAAAAGACTAATGTTAGCATAGTTAGCTCCCACATGTTAACTTGTTAGCGCTAGCTACATCTTTCTTTGACTGACTACAGTAGAAGTGTTTTTGGCGACAGTAGACCAATGTTAGCATACTTAGCAGTCTGCTAACTTGTTAATGCTAGCTACATCTTTCTTTGGCTAACTATAGTAAAAGTGTTTTTTTGGCGACAAGAGACCAATAATAGCGTACTTAGCAGTCTGCTATCTTGTTAATGCTAGCTACATCTTTTTTTTGTTAACTAAAATAAGAGTGTTTTCTGGCAACAAGAGACCAATGTTAGCATACTTGGCTCCCGTCTGCTAACGTGTTAATGCTAACTACATCTTTCTTTGTTTAACTAAAATAAGAGTGTTTTTTTGCGACAAGAGACCAATGTTAGCGTACTTAGCAGTTTGCTAACTTGTTAATGTTAGCTACATCTTTCTTTGGCTAACTACAGTAGAAGTTTTTTTGGCGACAGTAGACCAATGTTAGCATACTTAGCAGTCTGCTAACTTGTTAATGCTAACCACATCTTTCTTTGGCTAACTATAGTAAGTGTTTTTTTGGCGACAAGTGACCAATGTTAGCGTACTTAGCAGTCTGCTAACTTGTTAATGCTAGCTACAGCTTTCTCTGGTTAACTAAAATAAGAGTGTTTTTTTTGCAACAAGAGACCAATGTTAGTATACTTAGCAGTCTGCTAACTTGTTAATTCTAGCAACATCTTTCTTTGGCTAACTACAGTAGAAGTGTTTTTGGCCTCAGTAGACCAATGTTAGCATACTTAGCAGTCTGCTAACTTGTTAATGCTAACCACATCTTTCTTTGGCTAACTATAGTAAGTGTTTTTTTGGCGACAAGTGACCAATGTTAGCGTACTTAGCAGTCTGCTAACTTGTTAATGCTAGCTACATCTTTCTTTGGCTAACTACAGTAAAAGTGTTTTTGGCGACAGTAGACCAATGTTAGCGTATTAGCAGTTTGCTAACTTGGTAATGCTAGCTACATCTTTCTTTGGCTAACTACAGTAAAAGTGTTTTTGGCGACAGTAGACCAATGTTAGCGTATTAGCAGTCTGCTAACTTGTTAATTCTAGCTACATCTTTCTTTGGCTAACTACAGTAAAAGTGTTTTTGGCAAAAGTAGACCAATGTTAGCATACTTAGCAGTGTGCTACCTTGTTAATGCTAACTACACGTTTTTTTAGCTCTACAATACATGTTTTTTAAAGGTGACAAAAGACTAATGTTAGCATAGTTAGCTCCCACATGTTAACTTGTTAGCGCCAGCTACATCTTTCTTTGACTGACTACAGTAGAAGTGTTTTTAAGGCGACAATAGACCAATGTTAGCATACTTAGCAGTTTGCTAACTTGTTAATGCTAGCTACATCTTTCTTTGGCTAACTACAGTAAAAGTGTTTTTGGCGACAGTAGACCAATGTTAGCGTATTAGCAGTCTGCTAACTTGTTAATGCTGGCTACATCTTTCTTTGGCTAACTAAAGTAAAAGTGTTTTTGGCAAAAGTAGACCAATGTTAGCACGCTGCTGCCATTTTATAGAATTTTATTCCATGGAACAATCTATAGAACTTTCAGCAGATAAAGGATAATGTCTATAGAATTTCTGTTAGACATTCTATAGAATGCCCAGTTCTATAGAACAATCTATGGACTTTTCATCAGATAATGTAATGTCTATAGAATCTCTATAGGATATTCTATAGAATTCCCAGCTCTATAGAACAGTGAAAAGACCTTCCAGCACATGAAGCTGATGTCTATAGAATTTCTATAGAATTTTGAATACATATTCTATAGAATCTTCAGTTCTAAAGAAATTCCGACGAAATTCTATAGCGTTCTATATATTTCTATAGAGATTCTATAGAACATTTTTTGCAGGGTTAGCAGTTTGCTAACTTGTTAATGCTAACTACACATTTTTTTTAGCTCTCTACAATACACGTTTTTTAAAGGTGACAAAAGACTAATGTTAGCATAGTTAGCTCCCACGTGTTAACTTGTTAGCGCCAGCTACATCTTTCTTTGACTGACTACAGTAGAAGTGTTTTTAAGGCGACAATCGACCAATGTTAGCATACTTAGTTCCCGCCTGCTAACTTGTGAACGCCCAGTCGGTGTTAGCATAGCAGCTAAAAAGGCCCAGCTTGTCGGGCTTTTGTTGACGCTAACAATTGCTTGTTAGCACGCGCTCAACTAAATTGACGGCGTTAGCATGACAAGGTTGGCTAATTACATCAATGACTGGTGTGCTAACAACAAGAACAAAGACTTGACGGTTGAAGCTCGGGGGCGTGAACGCGAATAGACCGGCGCTATTTTTACGTCCTTTTATGGCGGCGCTCGGTATGTACGCCATTCTTTGTTACGCGCTAACGTGGCTGCAGGCTGCATGAAGAAAGATGCACAAAGTAGTTCATAGTCTCAGCGTGCACCAACATCAAAATAATATATATACACAACACAGTCATAATCATGAAGAGGACAAATAATATTTCCATGCATTTTCTACTGTTTATCTGAAGTCGTGTCTAAGCAGAGAAGCTCAGACTTATTATTATGGGCCTGCTGTAGCAGTCAATGCAGCCCATATTATTATTGCTCATACTTCAAACTTTATAATAATATTATAGTTCCCCACATATGTTATACCGTCTGAAAGGTGTAATTCGCACTGATGGCGGAAATCAAAATTTAGAACATTTCGTGTTACCATGGCAACGCTATTCACGAACAAATCACAAAATGGGCCAATTGATTGGGTATGGCGCTTTGGTCTAATACGAGACGAACCTGCCAACGAACCCCCACATGTGTTATACCGTCGGAAAGGTCAACTTTCCGCCTACGGGCGTATTTTAAATTGGGAACATTTCAAGTTTCAATGGCCACGCTATTCCAATTTAACAAAAAAATGTGCCAATTTTTTGGACAAAAATAGGCCAATTGAATGGGTACGCCTATTTTGTCTAATACGAGACGAACCGGCCAACGAACCCCCACATATGTTATACCCTCGGAAAGGTGTCGTTCGCGCCAATGGCGGAAATCGAAATTTAGAACATTTTGTGTTACCATGGCAACGCTATTCACGAACAAATCACAAAATGGGCCAATTGATTAGGTATGGCGCTTTGGTCTAATACGAGATGAACCGGCCAACGTAACCCCACATATGTTATACCGTCGGAAGGGTCTCATTCGCGCTGATGGCGGAAATCAAAATTTAGAACATTTCGTGTTACCATGGCAACGCTATTCACGAACAAATCAAAGAATGGGCCAATTGATTAGGTATGGCGTTTTGGTCTGATACGAGACGAACCGGCCAACGAACCCCTACATGTGTTATACCGTCGGAAAGGTCAACTTTCCGCCTACGGGCGTATTTAAAATTGGGAACATTTCAAGTTTCAATGGCCCCGCTATTCTAATTTAACAAAAAAATGTGCCAATTTTTTGGGCAAAAAATAGGCCAATTGAATGGGTACGCCTATTTTGTGTAATACGAGACGAACCGGCCAATGAACCCCCACATATGTCATACCGTCGGAAAGGTCTCGTTCGCGCCAATGGCGGAAATCGAAATTTAGAACATTTCGTGTTACCATGGCAACGCTATTCACGAACAAATCACAAAATGGGCGAATTGATTAGGTATGGCGCTTTGGTCTAATTCGAGACGAACCGGCCAACGTCACCCCCACATATGTTATACCCTCGGAAAGGTGTCATTCGCGCTGATGGCGGAAATCGAAATTTAGAACATTTCGTGTTACCATGGCAACGCTATTCACGAACAAATCAAAGAATGGGCCAATTGATTAGGTATGGCGCTTTGGTCTAATACAAGACGAACCTGCCAACAAACCCCCACATGTGTTATACCGTCGGAAAGGTCAACTTTCCGCCTATGGAACATTTCAAGTTTCAATGGCCACGATATTCCAATTTAACAAAAAAATGTGCCAATTTTTTGGGCAAAAATAGGCCAATTGAATGGGTACGCCTATTTTGTCTAATACGAGACAAACCGGCCAACGAACCCCCACATATGTTATACCCTCGGAAAGGTCTCGTTCGCGCCAATGGCGGAAATCAAAATTTATGATATTTCGTGTTACCATGGCAACGCTATTCACGAACAAATCACAAAATGGGCCAATTGATTAGGTATGGCGCTTTGGTCTAATACGAGATGAACCGGCCAACGTAACCCCACATATGTTATACCGTCGGAAAGGTGTCATTCGCGCTGATGGCGGAAATCAAAATTTAGAACATTTCGTGTTACCATGGCAACGCTATTCACGAACAAATCAAAGAATGGGCCAATTGATTAGGTATGGCGCTTTGGTCTGATACAAGACGAACCGGCCAACGAACCCCCACATGTGTTATACCGTCGGAAAGGTCAACTTTCCGCCTACGGGCGTATTTTAAATTGGGAACATTTCAAGTTTCAATGGCCACGCTATTCCAATTTAACCAAAAAAATGTGCCAATTTTTGGGGCAAAAATAGGCCAATTGAATGGGTACGCCTATTTTGTCTAATACGAGACGAACCGGCCAACGAACCCCCACATGTGTTATACCGTCGGAAAGGTCTCGTTCGTGCCAATGGCGGAAATCGAAATTTAGAACATTTCGTGTTACAATGGCAACGCTATTCACAAACAAATCACAAAATGGGCCAATTGATTAGGTATGGCGCTTTGGTCTAATACGAGATGAACCGGCCAACGTAACCCCACATATGTTATACCCTCGGAAAGGTGTCATTTGCGCTGATGGCGGAAATCAAAATTTAGAACATTTCGTGTTACCATGGCAACGCTATTCACGAACAAATCAAAGAATGGGCCAATTGATTAGGTATGGCGCTTTGGTCTGATACGAGACGAACCGGCCAACGAACCCCCACATGTGTTATACCCTCGGAAAGGTCAACTTTCCGCCTACGGGGGTATTTTAAATTTAGAACATTTCAAGTTTCAATGGCCCCGCTATTCCAATTTAACAAAAAAATGTGCCAATTTTTTGGACAAAAATAGGCCAATTGAATGGGTACGCCTATTTTGTCTAATACGAGACGAACCGGCCAACGAACCCCCACATATGTTATACCCTCGGAAAGGTCTCGTTCGCGCCAATGGCGGAAATCGAAATTTAGAACATTTCGTGTTACCATGGCAACGCTATTCACGAACAAATCACAAAATGGGCCAATTGATTAGGTATGGCGCTTTGGTCTAATACGAGATGAACCTGCCAACGAACCCCCACATATGTTATACCGTTGGAAAGGTCAACTTTCCGCCTACGGAACATTTCAAGTTTCAATGGCCACGCTATTCCAATTTAACAAAAAAATAGGCCAATTTTTTGGACAAAAATAGGCCAATTGAATGGGTACGCCTATTTTGTCTAATACGAGATGAACCGGCCAACGAACCCCCACATATGTTATACCCTCGGAAAGGTCTTGTTCGCGCCAATGGCGGAATTTGAAATTTACAACATTTCGTGTTACCATGGCAACGCTATTCACGAACAAATCACAAAATGGGCCAATTGATTAGGTATCGCGTTTTGGTCTAATACGAGACGAACCGGCCAACGTAACCCCCACATATGTTATACCCTCGGAAAGGTGTCATTCGCGCTGATGGCGGAAATCGAAATTTAGAACATTTCGTGTTACCATGGCAACGCTATTCACGAACAAATCACAAAATGGGCCAATTGATTAGGTATGGCGCTTTGGTCTAATACGAGACGAACCGGCCAACGAACCCCCACATGTGTTATACCGTCGGAAAGGTCAACTTTCCGCCTACGGGCGTATTTTAAATTGGGAACATTTCAAGTTTCAATGGCCCCGCTATTCCAATTTAACCAAAAAAATGTGCCAATTTTTGGGGCAAAAATAGGCCAATTGAATGGGTACGCCTATTTTGTCTAATACGAGACGAACCGGCCAACGAACCCCCACATGTGTTATACCGTCGGAAAGGTCTCGTTCGTGCCAATGGCGGAAATCGAAATTTAGAACATTTCGTGTTACAATGGCAACGCTATTCACGAACAAATTACAAAATGGGCCAATTGATTAGGTATGGCGCTTTGGTCTAATACGAGATGAACCGGCCAACGTAACCCCACATATGTTATACCCTCGGAAAGGTGTCATTTGCGCTGATGGCGGAAATCAAAATTTAGAACATTTCGTGTTACCATGGCAACGCTATTCACGAACAAATCAAAGAATGGGCCAATTGATTAGGTATGGCGCTTTGGTCTGATACGAGACGAACCGGCCAACGAACCCCCACATGTGTTATACCCTCGGAAAGGTCAACTTTCCGCCTACGGGGGTATTTTAAATTTAGAACATTTCAAGTTTCAATGGCCCCGCTATTCCAATTTAACAAAAAAATGTGCCAATTTTTTGGACAAAAATAGGCCAATTGAATGGGTACGCCTATTTTGTCTAATACGAGACGAAACCGGCCAACGAACCCCCACATATGTTATACCCTCGGAAAGGTCTCGTTCGCGCCACTGGCGGAAATCGAAATTTAGAACATTTCGTGTTACCATGGCAACGCTATTCACGAACAAATCACAAAATGGGCCAATTGATTAGGTATGGCGCTTTGGTCTAATACGAGATGAACCTGCCAACGAACCCCCACATATGTTATACCGTTGGAAAGGTCAACTTTCCGCCTACGGAACATTTCAAGTTTCAATGGCCACGCTATTCCAATTTAACAAAAAAATAGGCCAATTTTTTGGACAAAAATAGGCCAATTGAATTGGTACGCCTATTTTGTCTAATACGAGATGAACCGGCCAACGAACCCCCACATATGTTATACCCTCGGAAAGGTCTTGTTCGCGCCAATGGCGGAATTTGAAATTTAGAACATTTCGTGTTACCATGGCAACGCTATTCACGAACAAATCACAAAATGGGCCAATTGATTAGGTATCGCGTTTTGGTCTAATACGAGACGAACCGGCCAATGTAACCCCCACATATGTTATACCCTCGGAAAGGTGTCATTCGCGCTGATGGCGGAAATCGAAATTTAGAACATTTCGTGTTACCATGGCAACGCTATTCACGAACAAATCACAAAATGGGCCAATTGATTAGGTATGGCGCTTTGGTCTAATACGAGACGAACCGGCCAACGAACCCCCACATGTGTTATACCGTCGGAAAGGTCAACTTTCCGCCTACGGGCGTATTTTAAATTGGGAACATTTCAAGTTTCAATGGCCCCGCTATTCCAATTTAACCAAAAAATGTGCCAATTGAATGGGTACGCCTATTTTGTGTAATACGAGACGAACCGGCCAACGAACCCCCACATATGTTATACCCTCGGAAAGGTCTCGTTCGCGCCAATGGCGGAAATCGAAATTTAGAACATTTTGTGTTACCATGGCAACGCTATTCACGAACAAATCAAAGAATGGGCCAATTGATTTGGTATGGTGCTTTGGTCTAATACGAGACGAACCGGCCAATGAACCCCCACATATGTTATACCCTCGGAAAGGTCAACTTTCCGCCTACGGAACATTTTAAGTTTCAATGGCCACGCTATTCCAATTTAACCAAAAAAATGTGCCAATTTTTTGGGCAAAAATAGGCCAATTGAATGGGTACGCCTATTTTGTCTAATACGAGACGAACCGGCCAACGAACCCCCACATATGTTATACCCTCGGAAAGGTCTCGTTCGCGCCAATGGCGGAAATCGAAATTTAGAACATTTCGTGTTACAATGGCAACGCTATTCACGAACAAATTACAAAATGGGCCAATTGATTAGGTATGGCGCTTTGGTCTAATACGAGATGAACCGGCCAACGTAACCCCACATATGTTATACCCTCGGAAAGGTGTCATTTGCGCTGATGGCGGAAATCAAAATTTAGAACATTTCGTGTTACCATGGCAACGCTATTCACGAACAAATCAAAGAATGGGCCAATTGATTAGGTATGGCGCTTTGGTCTGATACGAGACGAACCGGCCAACGAACCCCCACATGTGTTATACCCTCGGAAAGGTCAACTTTCCGCCTACGGGGGTATTTTAAATTTAGAACATTTCAAGTTTCAATGGCCCCGCTATTCCAATTTAACAAAAAAATGTGCCAATTTTTTGGACAAAAATAGGCCAATTGAATGGGTACGCCTATTTTGTCTAATACGAGACGAACCGGCCAACGAACCCCCACATATGTTATACCCTCGGAAAGGTCTCGTTCGCGCCAATGGCGGAAATCGAAATTTAGAACATTTCGTGTTACCATGGCAACGCTATTCACGAACAAATCACAAAATGGGCCAATTGATTAGGTATGGCGCTTTGGTCTAATACGAGATGAACCTGCCAACGAACCCCCACATATGTTATACCGTTGGAAAGGTCAACTTTCCGCCTACGGAACATTTCAAGTTTCAATGGCCACGCTATTCCAATTTAACAAAAAAATAGGCCAATTTTTTGGACAAAAATAGGCCAATTGAATGGGTACGCCTATTTTGTCTAATACGAGATGAACCGGCCAACGAACCCCCACATATGTTATACCCTCGGAAAGGTCTTGTTCGCGTCAATGGCGGAATTTGAAATTTAGAACATTTCGTGTTACCATGGCAACGCTATTCACGAACAAATCACAAAATGGGCCAATTGATTAGGTATCGCGTTTTGGTCTAATACGAGACGAACCGGCCAATGTAACCCCCACATATGTTATACCCTCGGAAAGGTGTCATTCGCGCTGATGGCGGAAATCGAAATTTAGAACATTTCGTGTTACCATGGCAACGCTATTCACGAACAAATCACAAAATGGGCCAATTGATTAGGTATGGCGCTTTGGTCTAATACGAGACGAACCGGCCAACGAACCCCCACATGTGTTATACCGTCGGAAAGGTCAACTTTCCGCCTACGGGCGTATTTTAAATTGGGAACATTTCAAGTTTCAATGGCCCCGCTATTCCAATTTAACAAAAAAATGTGCCAATTGAATGGGTACGCCTATTTTGTGTAATACGAGACGAACCGGCCAACGAACCCCCACATATGTTATACCCTCGGAAAGGTCTCGTTCGCGCCAATGGCGGAAATCGAAATTTAGAACATTTTGTGTTACCATGGCAACGCTATTCACGAACAAATCAAAGAATGGGCCAATTGATTTGGTATGGTGCTTTGGTCTAATACGAGACGAACCGGCCAATGAACCCCCACATATGTTATACCCTCGGAAAGGTCAACTTTCCGCCTACGGAACATTTTAAGTTTCAATGGCCACGCTATTCCAATTTAACCAAAAAAATGTGCCAATTTTTTGGGCAAAAATAGGCCAATTGAATGGGTACGCCTATTTTGTCTAATACGAGACGAACCGGCCAACGAACCCCCACATATGTTATACCCTCGGAAAGGTCTCGTTCGCGCCAATGGCGGAAATCGAAATTTAGAACATTTCGTGTTACCATGGCAACGCTATTCACAAACAAATCACAAAATGGGCCAATTGATTAGGTATGGCACTTTGGTCTAATACGAGATGAACCGGCCAACGTAACCCCACATATGTTATACCCTCGGAAAGGTGTCATTCGCGCTGATGGCGAAAATCAAAATTTAGAACATTTCGTGTTACCATGGCAACACTATTCACAAACAAATCAAAGAATGGGCCAATTGATTAGGTACGGCGCTCTGGTCTGATACGAGACGAACCGGCCAACGAACCCCCACATATGTTATACCCTCGGAAAGGTCAACTTTCCGTCTACGGGCGTATTTTAAATTGGGAACATTTCAAGTTTCAATGGCCACGCTATTCCAATTTAACCAAAAAATGTGCCAATTGAATGGGTACGCCTATTTCGTCTAATATGAGACAAACCGTCTAAAAGGAAGGCGGCTACCGGCGACCCCCAGCCAAACTTTGATTGTCCATCCTTGGATTTCTTCCCTAAAAACAAGACCAAGTGGTTTTCCTCGCTGACTTACCCAAAATCCGCTCAAGTCCGTCTTGTCTTGCAGCGTGCCAGCGAGTGCCCCACCCGTGCACCCGCCTCTACTCGGAGACCAAGAGCGTGCCCGTGTGGGAGGGCGGCGTGTGCCACTACCTGTAAGTGTCACCTGTCACCTGTCACCTGTCACCTGTCACCTGTCAGCCAGTGCAGCAGTCAGAGCGCCCTCACCTGTCCCCGCAGGTACAGGAGGACCTACAAGGTGCAGCAGGACGTCTGCTACAGAGAAAGCTGCCAGACCCCTGACACCGGTCCAGGTGAGCACGAGTGCCGACTATGCAACTTTTCTACCATCGCCAAGAGGTCTTGGACCCGTGATCTTGTCCTGTAGGTCCTAACCAAAGATCTTGACCATAGGTGAGGACATGGTTGTAGATCTTGTACCCGTGATCTTGTCCTGTAGGTCAGAACCAAAGATGATGACCATAGGTGAGGACATGGTTGTAGATCTTGGACCCGTGATCTTGTCCTGTAGGTCAGAACCAAAAGATCATGACCATAGGTGAGGACAGGGTTGTAGGTCTTGGACCCGTGATCTTGTCCTGTAGGTCCTAACCAAAGATCATGACCATAGGTGAGGACAGGGTTGTAGATCTTGGACCCGTGATCTTGTCCTGTAGGTCAGAACCAAAAGATCATGACCATAGGTGAGGACAGGGTTGTAGATCTTGTACCCGTGATCTTGTCCTTTAGGTCAGAACCAAAGATCATGACCATAGGTGAGGACAGGGTTGTAGATCTTGTACCCGTGATCTTGTCCTGTAGGTCAGAACCAAAGATGATGACCATAGGTGAGGACATGGTTGTAGATCTTGTACCCGTGATCTTGTCCTGTAGGTCAGAACCAAAGATGATGACCATAGGTGAGGACATGGTTGTAGATCTTGGACCCGTGATCTTGTCATGTAGGTCAGAACCAAAGATCAAGACCATAGGTGAGGACAGGGTTGTAGATCTTGGACCCGTGATCTTGTCCTGTAGGTCAGAACCAAAAGATCATGACCATAGGTGAGGACAGGGTTGTAGGTCTTGTACCCGTGATCTTGTCCTGTAGGTCAGAACCAAAGATCATGACCATAGGTGAGGACAGGGTTGTAGATCTTGTACCCGTGATCTTGTCCTGTAGGTCAGAACCAAAGATGATGACCATAGGTGAGGACATGGTTGTAGATCTTGTACCCGTGATCTTGTCCTGTAGGTCAGAACCAAAGATGATGACCATAGGTGAGGACATGGTTGTAGATCTTGGACCCGTGATCTTGTCATGTAGGTCAGAACCAAAGATCAAGACCATAGGTGAGGACAGGGTTGTAGATCTTGGACCCGTGATCTTGTCCTGTAGGTCAGAACCAAAAGATCATGACCATAGGTGAGGACAGGGTTGTAGGTCTTGTACCCGTGATCTTGTCCTGTAGGTCAGAACCAAAGATCAAGACCATAGGTGAGGACAGGGTTGTAGATCTTGTACTCGTGATCTTGTCCTGTAGGTCCTAACCAAAGATCATGACCATAGGTGAGGACAGGGTTGTAGATCTTGTACCCGTGATCTTGTCCTGTAGGTCAGAACCAAAGATCATGACCATAGGTGAGGACATGGTTGTAGATCTTGGACCCGTGATCTTGTCCTGTAGGTCAGAACCAAAGATCAAGACCATAGGTGAGGACAGGGTTGTAGATCTTGTACTCGTGATCTTGTCCTGTAGGTCCTAACCAAAGATCATGACCATAGGTGAGGACAGGGTTGTAGATCTTGTACCCGTGATCTTGTCCTGTAGGTCAGAACCAAAGATCATGACCATAGGTGAGGACATGGTTGTAGATCTTGTACCCGTGATCTTGTCCTGTAGGTCAGAACCTAAGATCATGACCATAGGTGAGGACAGGGTTGTAGATCTTGTACGCGTGATCTTGTCCTGTAGGTCAGAACCAAAGATCATGACCATAGGTGAGGACAGGGTTGTAGATCTTGTACCCGTGATCGTGTCATTTAGGTCAGAACCAAAGATCATGACCATAGGTGAGGACAGGGTTGTAGATCTTGGACCCGTGATCGTGTCCTTTAGGTCAGAACCAAAGATCATGACCATAGGTGAGGACAGGGTTGTAGATCTTGGACCCGTGATCGTGTCCTTTAGGTCAGAACCAAAATCATGACCATAGGTGAGGACAGGGTTGTAGATCTTGTACGCGTGATCTTGTCCTGTAGGTTAGAACCAAAGATCATGACCATAGGTGAGGACAGGGTTGTAGGTCTTGTACCCGTGATCTTGTCCTGTAGGTCCTTATCAAAGATCAAGACCATAGGTGAGGACAGGGTTGTAGATCTTGGACCCGTGATCTTGTCTTGTAGGTCAGAACCAAAAGATCATGACCATAGGTGAGGACAGGGTTGTAGGTCTTGTACCCGTGATCTTGTCCTGTAGGTCAGAACCAAAGATCATGACCATAGGTGAGGACATGGTTGTAGATCTTGTACCCGTGATCTTGTCTTGTAGGTCAGAACCAAAGATCATGACCATAGGTGAGGACAGGGTTGTAGATCTTGTACGCGTGATCTTGTCCTGTAGGTCAGAACCAAAGATCATGACCATAGGTGAGGACAGGGTTGTAGGTCTTGTACCCGTGATCTTGTCCTGTAGGTCAGAACCAAAGATCATGACTATAGGTGAGGACAGGGTTGTAGATCTTGTACCCGTGATCTTGTCCTGTAGGTCAGAACCAAAGATCATGACCATAGGTGAGGACAGGGTTGTAGATCTTGTACCCGTGATCTTGTCCTGTAGGTCAGAACCAAAGATCATGACCATAGGTAAGGACAGGGTTGTAGGTCTTGTACCCGTGATCTTGTCCTGTAGGTCAGAACCCAAAGATCATGACCATAGGTGAGGACAGGGTTGTAGGTCTTGTACCCATGATCTTGTCCTGTAGGTCAGAACCAAAGAACATGACCATAGGTGAGGACAGGGTTGTAGATCTTGTACCCGTGATCTTGTCCTGTAGGTCAGAACCAAAGATGATGACCATAGGTGAGGACATGGTTGTAGATCTTGGACCCGTGATCTTGTCCTGTAGGTCAGAACCAAAAGATCATGACCATAGGTGAGGACAGGGTTGTAGGTCTTGTACCCGTGATCTTGTCTTGTAGGTCAGAACCAAAGATCATGACCATAGGTGAGGACAGGGTTGTAGATCTTGTACGCGTGATCTTGTCCTGTAGGTCAGAACCAAAGATCAAGACCATAGGTGAGGACAGGGTTGTAGGTCTTGTACCCGTGATCTTGTCCTGTAGGTCAGAACCAAAAGATCATGGCCATAGGTGAGGACAGGGTTGTAGGTCTTGGACCCGTGATCTTGTCCTATAGGTCAGAACCAAAGATCATGACCATAGGTGAGGATAGCAACATAGATCTTGTACCCGTGATCTTGTCCTTTAGGTCAGAACCAAAGATCATGACCATAGGTGAGGACAGGGTTGTAGATCTTGTACCCATGATCTTGTCCTGTAGGTCAGAACCAAAGATGATGACCATAGGTGAGGACAGGGTTGTAGATCTTGTACCCGTGATCTTGTCCTTTAGGTCAGAACCAAAGATCATGACCATAGGTGAGGATAGCAACATAGATCTTGTACCCGTGATCTTGTCCTTTAGGTCAGAACCAAAGATCATGACCATAGGTGAGGACAGGGTTGTAGATCTTGTACCCGTGATCTTGTCCTTTAGGTCAGAACCAAAGATCATGACCATAGGTGAGGACAGGGTTGTAGGTCTTGTACCTGTGATCTTGTCCTGTAGGTCCTAACCAAAGATCATGACCATAGGTGAGGACAGGGTTGTAGGTCTTGTACCCGTGATCTTGTCCTGTAGGTCAGAACCAAAGATCATGACCATAGGTGAGGACAGGGTTGTAGGTCTTGTACCCGTGATCTTGTCCTGTAGGTCAGAACCAAAGATCATGACCATAGGTGAGGACAGGGTTGTAGATCTTGTACCCGTGATCTTGTCCTGTAGGTCAGAACCAAAGATCATGACCATAGGTGAGGACAGGGTTGTAGATCTTGTACCCGTGATCTTGTCCTGTAGGTCAGAACCAAAGATCAAGACCATAGGTGAGGACAGGGTTGTAGGTCTTGTACCCGTGATCTTGTCCTGTAGGTCAGAACCAAAGATCATGACCATAGGTGAGGACAGGGTTGTAGATCTTGGACCCGTGGTCTTGTCCTGTAGGTCAGAACCAAAGATCATGACCATAGGTGAGGACAGGGTTGTAGATCTTGTACCCGTGATCTTGTCCTTTAGGTCAGAACCAAAGATCATGACCATAGGTGAGGACAGGGTTGTAGATCTTGTACTCGTGATCTTGTCCTGTAGGTCAGAACCAAAGATGATGACCATAGGTGAGGACAGGGTTGTAGATCTTGTACCCGTGATCTTGTCCTTTAGGTCAGAACCAAAGATCATGACCATAGGTGAGGACAGGGTTGTAGATCTTGTACCCGTGATCTTGTCCTTTAGGTCAGAACCAAAGATCATGACCATAGGTGAGGACAGGGTTGTAGATCTTGTACCCGTGATCTTGTCCTGTAGGTCAGAACCAAAGATCATGACCATAGGTGAGGACAGGGTTGTAGATCTTGTACCCGTGATCTTGTCCTGTAGGTCAGAACCAAAGATCAAGACCAAAGGTGAGGATAGCAACATAGATCTTGTCCCCAGGGACTTGGTCCAAGGCCTCCCCCAAGTCCACAAAGCACATGTAGACTGGTTAGGAAAACCCCCATGCACCCTCAAGGATCCTGCCGAGACTATAGAACTGGTCCACAGTTCCACGACCAGGACGAAAACCACATGCTCCTCCTGGATCTGAGGTTTGACTGTCAGACGTAGTCTCCTCTCCAGTATACCTGAATAGACCTTACCAGGAAGGCTGAGGAGTGTGAACCCACCACAGTTAGAACACACCCTCCGGTTCCCCTGCTTAAATAGAGGAACTTCTTCTTACACTTTTAATGTCTAACGATGTTAACTTCTTCTTGCACTTTTAATGCTAACGATGTTAACTTCTTCTTACACTTTTAATGTCTAACGATGTTAACTTCTTCTTACACTTTTAATGACTAACGATGTTAACTTCTTCTTACACTTTTAATGTCTAACGATGTTAACTTCTTCTTACACTTTTAATGCTAACGATGTTAACTTCTTCTTACACTTTTAATGACTAACAATGTTACCTTCTTACACTTTTAATGCTAACAATGTTAACTTCTTCTTACACTTTTAATGTCTAACAATGTTAACTTCTTCTTACACTTTTAATGCTAACGATGTTAACTTCTTACACTTTTAATGAATAACAATGTTTACTTCTTCTTACACTTTTAATGCTAACAATGTTAACTTCTTACACTTTTAATGTCTAACGATGTTAACTTCTTCTTACACTTTTAATGCTAACGATGTTAACTTCTTCTTACACTTTTAATGACTAACAATGTTACCTTCTTACACTTTTAATGCTAACAATGTTAACTTCTTCTTACACTTTTAATGTCTAACAATGTTAACTTCTTCTTACACTTTTAATGCTAACGATGTTAACTTCTTACACTTTTAATGAATAACAATGTTAACTTCTTCTTACACTTTTAATGCTAACAATGTTAACTTCTTACACTTTTAATGTCTAACGATGTTAACTTCTTCTTACACTTTTAATGACTAACAATGTTACTTTCTTCTTACACTTTTAATGCTAACGATGTTAACTTTTTCTTAAAATTTTAATGCTAACGATGTTAACTTCTTTTTACACTTTTAATGCTAACGATTGTTAACTTCTTCTTACACTTTTAATGCTAGCAATTTTAACTTCTTACACTTTTAATGCTAATGATGTTAACTTCTTCTTACACTTTTAATGCTAACGATGTTAACTTCTTACACTTTTAATGCTAATGCTGTTAACTTCTTCTTACACTTTTAATGTCTAACGATGTTAACTTCTTCTTACACTCTTATTGCTAAGGATGTTAACTTCTTCTTACACTTTTAATGGCTAACGATGTTATCTTATTTTTACACTTAATGCTAACAATGTTAACTTCTTCTTACACTTTTAATGCTAACGATGTTAACTTATTCTTACATTTTTAATGGCTAACGATGGTAACTTCTTCCACTTTTAATGCCTAACGATGTTAACTCCTTCTTATACTTAATGTTTAACGATGGTTAACTTTTTCTTACACTTTTAATGTCTTACGATGGTTAACTTCTTCTTACACTTTTAATGTCTAACGATGGTAACTTCTTACACTTTTCATGTCTAACGATGTTAACTTTTTCTTATATTTTTAATAGCTAACGATGTTAACTTCTTACACTTTTAATGTCTAACGATGTTAACTTCTTCTTACACTTTTAATGACTAACAATGTTACCTTCTTCTTACACTTTTAATGCTAACGATTTTAACTTTTTCTTACAATTTTAATGCTAACGATGTTAACTTCTTTTTGCACTTTTAATGCAAACGATTGTTAACTTCTTACACTTTTAATTCTAACGATTTTAACTTCTTACACTTTTAATGCTAATGATGTTAACTTCTTACACTTTTAATGCTAACGATGTTAACTTCTTACACTTTTAATGCTAATGATGTTAACTTCTTCTTACACTTTTAATGTCTAACGATGTTAACTTCTTCTTACACTTTTAATGCTAACAATGTTAACTTCTTCTTACACTTTTAATGACTAACAATGTTAACTTCTTCTTACACTTTTAATGCTAACCATGTTAACTTCTTCTTACACTTTTAATGCTAACCATGTTAACTTCTTCTTATACTTTTAATGTCCAACGATGTTAACTTCTTCTTACACTTTTAATGTCTAACGATGTTAACTTCTTCTTACACTTTTAATGACTAACAATGTTACCTTCTTCTTACACTTTTAATGCTAACGATTTTAACTTTTTCTTACAATTTTAATGCTAACGATGTTAACTTCTTTTTGCACTTTTAATGCAAACGATTGTTAACTTCTTCTTACACTTTTAATTCTAACGATTTTAACTTCTTACACTTTTAATGCTAATGATGTTAATGCTAACGATGTTAACTTCTTACACTTTTAATGCTAATGATGTTAACTTCTTCTTACACTTTTAATGTCTAACGATGTTAACTTCTTACACTTTTAATGGCTAACGATGTTAACTTATTTTTACACTTAATGCTAACAATGTTAACTTCTTCTTACACTTTTAATGGCTAACGATGTTAACTTATTCTTACACTTTTAATGCTAACAATGTTAACTTCTTCTTCCACTTTTTATGTCTACTGGTGTTAACTTCTTACACTTTTAATGCTAACGATGTTAACTTCTTCTTACACTTTTAATAGCTAACGATGTTAACTTCTTCTTACACTTAATGTTTAACGATGGTTAACTTCTTCTTACACTTTTAATGTCTTACGATGGTTAACTTCTTCTTACACTTTTAATGTCTAACGATGGTAACTTCTTACATTTTTCATATCTAACGATGTTAACTTTTTCTTACACTTTTAATAGCTAACAATGTTAACTTCTTCTTACACTTGTATGGCACTGAACACTGTTTGAGGCTACAGTCGCGACATCATTTATATCAAAAAGATCCACCTTACTTGTCCATGTGTTTGCAGCCTGTGCTCAGGAAACGTCCCGTGTGTGTGTGTGTGTGTGTGTGTGTGCGTGTGTGTGTTTTTGTGTTCTGCAGCTCCGTGACGCCGCCACACTTTCTCTCCTGGTGTTTTTGACGTACTTGAAGTGAGCGACGGTGCTCACGTTGATGCTGCGGAACCCTGTCAGAACACACTGAAGAACCTTCTAGGCTGGAGGAAGAAGGACACTCATGACTGGTCCACTGCACTTGTGATGACACTTCATCGTTTCAACAAGTCACATGAATTCATCCCCGCCTCCCTCTGACCAGTGTTTTCCCTGTAAAATACATTGTTTTGTTATTATTATTATTATTATTATTATGTATTAGCAGGCGTCACTGCTCGTTGTGCTGTAAATAATGTTCATAGGCCATTTTGTAGCTGAATATTTTAATAATAAAAATGTTAAAATGTTCCCTTTGGATTCTTACTTCTCTTATTATTGCTGACTTTTTACAGTGCGAAAAGGGTGAAGGGATGATGCTGCGGTCACATGACACAGTGACCACAAAAGGCCAAAAATGGTACACATGTCCTGAAAAGTGGGGTATGTCATTTATTTATCCATAAAGTTCTCCAAATAAACACATATTTCAGTAAAATCTGTTTTATCGCACCTGTCAGATTGAACGGCCTTAATGATGCGTTCAGGGGCATCCGAATACCCAGTTGTTTTGACTGCTATGTTTCATTGAAGGCTGGAATTGTCTCATCTAAAGTATTCCTAACTTATTTTTTGAAACACTGAATATTTTGGGTTTTTCCTAAAATATTTATTTGTTGTTTTTTTTTTGTTGTTTGTAAAAAAAGAACATAAAATATTTTTCAAAAAATAATTCCAAATATATATAAATGTATGGATAGGTCTGACACTAACACGTTACAATTTTTTTTTTTAATTCAATAATGCATCAAAATGAGTGATGTTATTAATTATCGAGCTGTTACCTCATCTGAAGTATTGCACTTGGCAACTCGTTGTTGGAAATGTTGCATACTTTGTTTTTTCTATGATAAAAATGTAATATTACAAAAAGACCATCAATTTTTTGGGGGAAAAATACAAATATAGAAACACAATATGTATATTGATAAGTCTGCAGCTGTTGAAGAATTTAAAAAGTTTGAAGTTTTTTTTAAAAATGACATACTTATGACATGTTTCTGAGCGTGTCTGTTTTTCGTCGCTTAGCAGGCGTAACGTAGTTTAAAATGAAGTCCACTGAAAGGTTAATAAGGCGTGTCAATCATACTCCGGTGATAAATAAATATTTACTCCTTTTCTTGTGTTCATTTGTGTTTTTATTACAAAAGCTTTTTTTTTTTGGGACACTGAATTTATGTAAGTGAATATTTTGCGTTTGAATTTAGTGAACTGAATTGTTTTTACATCAAATTATGTGGACAATTTCATTGAATAAAAGTTGTGTGAGCAAAATGTGTGTGTGTAAAAATTAAATGGAGAAAAATTCCGTGCAGAAAAATTCAGTGTAAATTTTTTCGTTGTAGAAAAATTCAGCGTATATAATCCATTAAATGCAATTTTGTGAGCAAAATTTGTGTGTTCTGACTTTCAGTTGCAGAAAATTGAGTGTTTTAAATGTCAGTGTGTATACATTTAGTATAGAAAAAATTAGTGTAAAAAAATTGAGTGTAAAAAAATTAAGTGTAAAATCATTTGGTGCAAAAAAATTCGGAGTATATAATATAGCAGAATGTGTATGTTTGAACATTCAGTTTATGAAAATACGGTATTTAAAAATTCAGGGTGTAAAAATTCAGTGTACTCAGAATTGCTGTACAAAAATTCAGTGTAAAAACAAATAAGAGCAAAAAAATTCAGTGCAGAAAAATTCTGTGTAAATGTTTTCGTTGTAGAAAAAATCAGCGTATATAATCCATTAAATTAGAAATAATTAGTGTAAAAAAATTAAGTGCAAAATAATTTGGTGCATAAAAATTCGGAGTATATAATAGATCAGAATGTGTATGTTAAAACATTCAATTTGTGAAAATACAGTATTTAAAAATGCAGTGTACTCAGAATTGCTGTACAAAAATTCAGTGTAAAAACAAATAAGTGCAAAAAAAATTCAGTGCAGAAAAATTCTGTGTAAATATTTTCGTTGTAGAAAAAAATCAGCGTATATAATCCATTAAATTAGAAATAATTAGTGTAAAGAAATTAAGTGCAAAATAATTTGGTGCATAAAACTTCGGAGTATATAATAGAGCAGAATGTGTATGTTTAAACATTCAGTTTATGAAAATATGGTATTTAAAAATTCAGTGTACACAAAATTGCTGTACAAAAATTCAGTGTAAAAACAAATAAGTGCTGAAAAATTCAGTGTATATAATTCATTTAAAAAAAATGTGTGAGCAATGTTTTTAAATTGTGTTTTAAAATGCAATGTGTAAACATTGAGTGTAGAAAAAAAAAGATGTATAATAATTCAGTGTAAAATAAAATTCTGAGTAAAAACAAATTCACTGCAGAAATATTCGTTGCTTCTAAACTCAGTGCCTACTTCCTGTCAAATAAGACTCAAACTGAATGTCAGAGAACACAAATTTTGCTCACAAAATTGTATTTAATGTATTATATACACTGATTTTTTCTACCACGGATTAATTTACACTGAATTTTTCTGCACTGAATTTTTTTGCACTTATTTGTTTTTACACTGAATTTTTTGACACTGAATTTTTGTACAGCAATTTTGTGTACACTGAATTTTTACACCCTGAATTTTTGAATACCATATTTTTTGTAAACTGAATGTTTAAATATACACATTCTGCCCTATTATATACTTTTATTTTACACTTTTTACAGAGAAGTTTTGAAGCAACTAAAACTTTCTGCACTGAATTTTTGTACTATGATTTTTTTAACTGATTGTTTGAAAACAGTATTTTTTACAAAGTGACTTCTTAAACACACATTTTGCTTACATTTTTTTTTTAATTCAGCGTAATCTTAAAGTAAAAAAAAAATCAGTACACAAAAATTCAGACGCAAAAAATCGGTGACATCAATTTTGTGTAAAAAAAAATCAGTGACATCAATTTTGTGTAAAAAACAACAAAAAACTTTCGTTTGTGTGAATGTTATAGTTTTTAAGTTAGTAACGTTAAAACGTAACGAGCCTAAAACTTCAAAACTCTAATAGTTAGAGCAAAAACGAAAGCATAAACATGTGTAACTGCTCGGGGGTATCAGTCGGTGCTTCTATTTACAACAGTACGTAAAGGCAGCACGGGACCGCCATAGCAGTGCGCGCCCCCGCTGCTCCCCCGCCTTCGTGCTCTCCCCGTCCCAGTGAAAAGAGCTCTCTCGGGGGGGAAACAAGCAGGACGACCATGGCGGAAGAAAGTTCTTACTGTTGAACACTTTTTTTTTTTTTTTTTACACTTTCTGTCACTTCCGAAAAAGCGCGCAGGGGCTAAAGGTGGATTTTTTTTAAAACTTATTTTAGTTTCCAAACAAAGTCGTAAATCTCCAAACATAGCCCGGAAAGTTAGCTCGTTAGCCCGGGATAGCACGTTAGCATGCTGGGCTAGCACGTTAGCATCCTCGGCCGGCGACGTTCGGGAGAAAAAGAGGCCGGCCCGAGAGGCGACCCCAGGCGGCTACAAGTGGCGAGGAATGTCGCCTCCCGGGATTGCCTTCACCTACGGATGAGAAGGGGATTGGGACGCGCGGAGAGCAACGGACGAGCGGCGCCATGTCGGCCAGCCCGTCGGAGTCCCGAGGATGGCCGCGCTCGGTGGTGTGGCGGCCGGGGGGATTCTTCCTCTTCTTCCCGCTGCTGCTGCTGCTGCTGCTGGAGGGCGGCCTCGGCCTCGCCAGCCCGGGCAGCCTGGCTGGGCTCGGCAGCAACAACCGCAGCGTCAACATTTACTTGAGTGTGGAGGAGGTGAAAAAACTACTGGGTGAGTCAACTTGCTCTTTTGTGCCTTTTTCCACCAGTTTGGCTCCATAAAAGTAAGACAAAAGCCCAATGAGATTGTGGATGATTTGAATTTTTTTGCTCTTATTTGTTTTTACACTGAATTTTTGTACAGCAATTTTGTGTACACGGAATTTTTCCACCCTGAATTTTTTAATACTGTATTTTCGTAAACCGAATGTCTATATACTCTTCTGCACCAAATTATTTTACTCTTAATTTTTTTACACATTTTTTTCTATACTAAATGCATACAAACTGAAATTGAATACACTAAATTTTCTCAAACTGAATGTCAGAGAACACAATTTTTGCTCACAAAATTGTATTTAATGGATTTTTCTACAACGAATAGATTTACTCAATTTTTCTGCACTGAATTTTTTTTCACTTATTTGTTTTTACACCGAATTTTTGTACAGCAATTGTGTGTACACTGAATGTTTACTCCCTGAATTTTTGAATACCGTATTTTCGTAAACTGAATGTTTAAACATACACATTCTGCTCAATTATATACTTTTCTGCACCAAATTATTTTACACTTACCGGTAATTTTTTTACACTTTTTTTATACTAAATGTATACAAACTGAAATTGAAAACACTAAATTTTCTCAAGCTGATTGTCAGAGAACACACATTTTGCTCACAAAATTGTATTTAATGGATTATATACACTGAATTTTTCTACAATGGATACATTTACACTGAATTTTTCTGCACTGAATTTTTTTGCACTTATTTGTTTTTACACTGAATTTTTCTGCACTGAATTTTTTTGCAGTTATTTGTTTTTACACTGAATTTTTGTACAGCAATTGTGTGTACACTGAATTTTTACACCCTGAATTTTTGAGTATCGTATTTTCGTAAACTGAATGTCTATATACTCTTCTGCACCAAATTATTTTACACTTAATTTTTTTACACAAATGTTTCTATACTAAATGCATACAAACTGAAATTGAATACACAACATTTTCTCAAACTGAATGTCAGAGAACACAATTTTTGCTCACAAAATTGTATTTAATGGATTTTTCTACAACGAATAGATTTACACTCAATTTTTCTGCACTGAATTTTTTTTCACTTATTTGTTTTTACACTCAATTTTTGTACAGCAATTGTGTGTACACTGAATTTTTACTCCCTGAATTTTTGAATACCGTATTTTCGTAAACTGAATGTTTAAACATACACATTCTGCTCAATTATATACTTTTCTGCACCAAATTATTTTACACTTAATTTTTTTACACTATTTTTTTATACTATATGTATACAAACTGAAATTGAAAACACTCAATTTTCTCAAGCTGATTGTCAGAGAACACAAATTTTGCTCACAAAATTGTATTTAATGGATTATATACACTGAATTTTTCTACAATGGATACATTTACACTGAATTTTTATGCACTGAATTTTTTTGCACTTATTTGTTTTTACACTGAATTTTTGCACAGCAATTTTGTGCACATTGAATTTTTACACCCTGAATTTTTGAATACCGTATTTTCGTAAACTGAATGTTTAAACATACACATTCTGCTCAATTATATACTTTTCTGCAGCAAATTATTTTACACTTAATTGTTTTACACTATTTTTTCTATACTAAATGTATACAAACTGAAATTGAAAACACTCAATTTTCTCAAACTGAATGTCAGAGAACACAATTTTTGCTCACAAAATTGTATTTAATGGATTTTTCTACAACGATTTACACTAAAATTTTCTGCACTGAATTTTTTTTCACTTATGTTTTTACACTGAATTTTTGTACAGCAATTTTGTGTACACTGAATTTTTACACCCTGAATTTTTGAATACCGTATTTTCGTAAACTGAATGTTTAAACATACACATTCTGCTCTATTATATACTTTTCTGCACCAAATTATTTTACACTTAATTTTTTTTACACTATTTTTTTATACTAAATGTATACAAACTGAAATTGAAAACACTCAATTTTCTCAAGCTGAATGTCAGAGAACACAAATTTTGCTCACAAAATTGTATTTAATGGATTATATACACTGAATTTTTCTACAATGGATAAATTTACACTGAATTTTTCTGCACTGGATTTTTTTGCACTTATTTGTTTTTACACTGAATTTTTGCACAGCAATTTTGTGCACACTGAATTTTTGAATACCGTATTTTCGTAAACTGAATGTTTAAACATACAGATTCTGCTCTATTATATACTCTTCTGTACCAATTTTTTTTACACTTAATTTTTTCTATACTAAATATATACAAACTGCAATTGAAAACAATACATTTTCTCAAACTGAATGTCAGAGAACACAAATTTTGCTCACAGAATTGTATTTAATGGATTATATACGCTGAATTTTTTCTACAACGGATACATTTACACTGAATTTTTCTGCACTGAATGTGGTCCAGATGTGGATGTGACTCTGGACCCGGGACAACCTGTAGCATACGGGACGTCCCACAGCCACAGGAAGGCAGCTGGGTGGGGACTTAGTGTACACACACGCCGGTGGGCAGGTGAAAATGCTATTTCCAGAGATCTACTCGATAGCGATTATTAGTAAAAGTTATTCCAAATGTAGCGTATTGTAGGTATTGTCGTTTCAGACGTCTTCTCGGTAATGCTGTGACATCAAGCAAATACTCAGTGAGTGTCGTTTTTTTCTGGCGCTTAAGCGTTGGTCCGAAATAAACCACCGCTGCTTTTTCCCCCACACTTTGGACATTTTCCCCCACACTTTAGACCTTTTTCCCCACACTTTGGACCTTTTTCCCCACACTTTGGACCTTTTCCCCCCACACTTTGGACCTTTTCCCCCCACACTTTGGACCTTTTCCCCCCACACTTTGGACCTTTTCCCCCACACTTTGGACCTTTTTTCCCCACACTTTGGACCTTTTTCCCCACACTTTGGACCTTTTTCCCCACACTTTGGACCTTTTTCCCCACACTTTAGACCTTTTTCCCCCACACTTTGGACCTTTTCCCCCCACACTTTGGACCTTTTACCCCACACTTTGGACCTTTTCCCCACACTTTAGACCTTTTCCCCCACACTTTAGACCTTTTCCCCCACACTTTAGACCTTTTCCCCCACACTTTAGACCTTTTCCCCCACACTTTAGACCTTTTCCCCCACACTTTAGACCTTTTCCCCCACACTTTGGACCTTTTCCCCCCCACTTTGGACCTTTTTCCCCCACACTTTGGACTTTTTCCCCCCACACTTTGGACCTCTTACCCACACTTTGGACATTTTCCCCCACACTTTGGACCTTTTTCCCCACACTTTAGACCTTTTCCCCCACACTTTGGATCTTTTTCCCCACACTTTGGACCTTTTTCCCCACACTTTGGACCTTTTCCCCCCACACTTTGGACCTTTTCCCCCCACACTTTGGACCTTTTACCCCACACTTTGGACCTTTTACCCCACACTTTGGACCTTTCCCCCCACACTTTGGACCTTTTCCCCCCACACTTTGGACCTTTTCCCCCCACACTTTGGACCTTTTCCCCCCACACTTTGGACCTTTCCCCCCACACTTTGGAACTTTTTCCCCACACTTTGGAACTTTTTCCCCACACACTTTGGACTTTTTTCCCCCACACTTTGGACATTTCCCCCCCACACTTTGGACATTCCCCCCCCACACTTTGGACCTTTTTCCCCCACACTTTGGACCTTTTCCCCCCACACTTTGGACCTTTTTCCCCACACTTTAGACCTTTTTTCCCCACACTTTGGATCTTTTTCCCCACACTTTGGATCTTTTTCCCCACACTTTGGATCTTTTTCCCCACACTTTGGATCTTTTTCCCCACACTTTGGACCTATTCTCCCACACTTTAGACCTTTCCCCCCACACTTTAGACCTTTCCCCCACACTTTGGAACTTTTCCCCCCACATTTTGGACCTTTTTCCCCACATTTTGGACCTTTTTCCCCACACTTTGGACCTTTTTCCCCACACTTTGGACCTTTTTCCCCACACTTTGGACCTTTTTCCCCACACTTTGGACCTTTCCCCTCACACTTTGGACCTTTTCCCCACACTTTAGACCTTTTCCCCCACACTTTAGACCTTTCCCCCCACAGTTTAGACCTTTTCCCCCACACTTTAGACCTTTTTCCCCCACACTTTAGACCTTTCCCCCCACACTTTAGACCTTTTCCCCCACACTTTAGACCTTTCCCCCCACACTTTAGACCTTTTTCCCCACACTTTGGAACTTTTTCCCCACACTTTGGAACTTTTTCCCCACACTTTGGACCTTTTTCCCCACACTTTGGACCTTTTTCCCCACACTTTGGACATTTTTCCCCACACTATGGACATTTTTCCCCACACTATGGACCTTTTCCCCCACACTATGGACCTTTTTCCCCACACTTTGGACTAGAGATGTCCGATAATATCGGCAGGCCGATAAATGCTTTAAAATGTAATATCGGAAATTATCGGTATCGTTTTTTAAATTATTGGTATCGGTTTTATTTGTTTTGTTTTTTATTTTTTTATTAAATCAACATAACAAACACAAGATACACTTACAATTAGTGCACCAACCCAAAAAACCTCCCTCCCCCATTTATTCACACTTATTCACACAAAAGGGTTGTTTCTTTCTGTTATTAATATTGTGGTTCCTACATTATATATCAATATATATCAATACAGTCTGCAAGGGATACAGTCCGTAAGCACACATGATTGTGCGTGCTGCTGGTCCACTAATAGTACTAACCTTTAACACTTAATTTTACTCATTTTCATTAATTACTAGTTTCTTTGTAACTGTTTTTATATTGTTTTACTTTCTTTTTTATTCAAGAAAATGTTTTTTAAATTATCTTATTTTATTTTATAATTTTTTTTAAGAAGGACCTTATCTTCACCATACCTGGTTGTCCAAATTAGGCATAATAATGTGTTAGTTCCACGACTGTATATTTCGGTATCGGTTGATATCGGTATCAGTTGATATCCGTATCGGTAATTAAAGAGTTGGACAATATTGGATATCGGCAAAAAGCCATTATCGGACATCCCTACTTTGGACCTTTTTCTCCACACTTTAGACTTTTTTTCTCCACACTTTGGACCCTGTGACTTATAAAACGGTGCGGCTTAGGGTTGTACGGTATACCGGTATTAGAATAGTACCGCAATACTAATTAATCATATTCGGTACTATACCGCCTCTGTATAGTATCGCGATACTAATTAATCATATTCGGTACTATACCGCCTTTATAAAGTGCCTCTATATAGTACCAATTAATCATATTCGGTACTATACCGCCCCTATATAGTACCGGTCCCCCACGGCGAGCGGCAAGCAATCAGCAGTGTTGTAATTACTCCTAATTCACTAATCCTGGTCTCCAAGGAGACATATCAAGTACATGCCTCAAGTCCAGTACTTTCAAACCATTAAACCGATCATCTTGACTTTGAACACGCTACACACAATTGAACGAAGGGCATACTTATTCAACAGCCATACATGTCACACTAAGGGTGGCAGTATGACTAACGTCAACACTGTCATAAACATGTGCCACATAGTGAAACCATACTAAACGACAATGACAAACACATTTTGGGAGAATATTTGCACCACAACACAACATAAACACTACAGAACAAATTCCCTGCAGCACCAACTCTTCCAGGACGCTACAATTAGGGCTGCAGCTAACGATTATTTTTCTATCGATTAATCTATAGATTATTTTTTCGATTAATCGGTTAATCTATAGATTATTTTTTCGATTAATCTATAGATTATTTTTCCTTTTACCGATTTTTTTTTTTTTATTTAAAATGAAGAGGAAAAAATAAATGTAGGCCAGTTTTTTCAAAAGGCATGGCTTTTATTTACAAAAAAAAAAGTATGGCCACTCAGTCAACATTGACAACAACATGACAAAATATTCTGTAACAATGTAAACATTTAAAACTTTTAACATTTAACAAAATTAAAAGTAGCTTATTTGCTTTTTAATATGCAAATATAAAAGTAAACATCCAGTGCAAATCTTAATATTCTGGAATAGTATAAGCATTTCAAAAGTAAAAGTATTGCTTATTTTGCTTTAAAATGTGCAAAAATAAAGATAAACATCCAATACAAAAAAGTGCAAAACGGAAATATTCTGTAACAAGTGTAAACATTTCAACAAAAGTAAAAGTATTGCTTATTTGCTAAAATGTGCAAAAATAAAGCTAAACATCCAATACAAAAAAGTGTACAGTGTAAACATTTCAACAAAAGTAAAAGTATTGCTTATTTTGCTTAATAACACAACAATGATAGTATGATTAAAGTGAAAGTTAATTGTTCGTTTGTACATAGTATATGTAACTGTTAATGTTGTAAAAGGTATTTGCACAACTAATTAACGTTAGCGTTTGTGACACGTCTTGTGCCGTGGGGTTCTTTCAGGACCGACAGACTGAACGCCAGACGGCTTTGCCAGGTTTACAATCTTTTAATTTTACACAAAGTCTTTTCTCTTCCAACTGCGCGGATCGCGCACCTGGGCACGATTGCGGCGTCGCTCCCGGCGCTCGCCGCTCGCCGCCGCCGCCTCTCCACAGCGTTAAAGAGGAGCGCGTCTTTGTAAACACTGAACAGGCACGCCAAACGTGCCTCTCAGAGCGAAACGGTGCTTTAGTTTATGAATTTACAACGCAGATACAAATGACACATTCATGTTTTTGTGTAATGATGACAACGTATACGCACGCGGACGATTGACTTGTTGATGGTGATGGCAAGAACGCTGTCGGGGGTTTTCTTTTCAAATGTTCGTTCATAGCCGTTGTGCTGCTATGATAGGCCATTTCCGCTCGACACAGTGTGCATACAACAACATTATTAGGCCGTTTATTGAAATACTCCCACACTTTTGACGACTTTTGGCGTGCTTTTTTCCCCTCGCTCGCATCGTCTGCTTTGCGCTCCGCCATGACAGTAAAGTAGAGTGACGTAAATATGCGACGCGCCGACGCACAAAAACGGCGTCGACGCATTTACGTAACCGATGACGTCGACTACGTCGACGCGTCGTTTCAGCCTTAGCTACAATATAAACAAACGCCATTGGTGGATCTACACTTAACATCCACTGTAAAGATGCCAAGTACAGGAGCATATCTCGTCGATAATACTATGATTACATCGATATTTTTTAGCATCGCAAAATCTTCTTTCGTTTTAAAAAAAATGTACATTATGTTTATAAAGTCAGGAAATATGTCCCTGCACACATGAGGACTTTGAATATGACCAATGTATGATCCTGTAACTACTTGGTATCGGATCCATACCTACATTTGTGGTATCATCCAAAACTAATGTACCGTATTTTTCGGACTATAAGTCGCAGTTTTTTTCATAGTTTGGCCGGGTGTGCGACTTATACTCAGGAGCGACATATGTGTGAAATTATTAACACATTACCGTAAAATATCAAATAATATTATTTAGCTCATTCACGTAAGAAACTAGACGTAGACTAGACTAGAATGGAAAACACTAAATGTAAATAAAATAGTCAAATCACAATAAACTCTTAAAATGAAGGTGCAAAAATAAGTAATATGTAAGAAATATTTAATAAAGTGTAAGAAAATAGTGTGAAAATGAAAACTGAGAAGAACTATTTTCTGCAGGTTTAGTTACAGCTGTGCTCTAAAGGGTGAGCACGGCTAAGGTGGTTTGGTATTACCGGTTTTGCATCGTTTGCAAACCACATTGATCTGACTACGGTCTCTTTTTAAAAAAAATCCCCCAAAAGTGGCATACTGTCCAGGTGACTTTTCCTCTTTTATCCACATTGTCTTAATTTTGACTTTCTTGTGCAAAGAATCAACTGCCAGTGGTTGATTACCAGGTCTTTCCTGTCGTGGGAGACCACCTTTATGCTCAGCAAAGTTTTTACTTGTTATGGCTTTTTTTGAAAAACACATTTCATGTCCTTGTGTCTATAATCTGGACTGTGGGATGACTCTGCTTGCTTTTGTTCTCCGCCATGTTTTTAGCTGGTTGCCAGATGGATGCCAGGGCCTCTCTGTGGTTTGCTCTTATGGTGTTTGACAGGCCGTGCATACACAGCGGAATTGTGCATTTAGTAAACTCCATAATTTAATGTAAATTATAATCAGCCAACACAAACAAAATAAATCAGAAATCATAAATTTTTGTCCAAAATGGCTGGAATTTAATGATTTGTGGAAAGTAATGAAAAGTCTTAACATAAATAAATAATATACATCTAAATTGCATAATTACAACTTAATAGATAGCAGCTATTACATACAATTATTTATGAGTATTTTACATGTATATTAAATCATGCATTTTTATTGATAAATATTTTGTATTATTACACAACATTTTATTCTAAATAATCAATGAAAAAACTAAAATCATGAATCAACAAAATGTATTAAAAGATAAATACATTTTTTTTAAAGTACACAAAAATATTAAATATATTACAATAAAAATACGTTTGTATATTATATAATTATATATTTTATTGTTTTATAAAGTAATTGGTTAATGTGTGGATGTTTGCTTATAATTCATACTTAGGTATTATAAAAAAAACATCTATCTATTCTGTATATTAACACCAATAATTCAAATAAAAATCACTTGACACAAATAAAATAAAATGATGTCTAATTAAGTAAAAAACCCATGAAGAAAAATAATTTAGGAGGCTGTATATTTAAAAATGACACATGTTTATTGTAATATTAATTACTTGCATAATTAATGCTTCAGAGACATAGATTTGATTTATAATTTGTTAATAATAAATCATGATCTATATTCCATAATATGACAGAGTGTTGAAGAAAATACTTTATGTTAATAATCTTCTTTCAATAAAAGCTTTATTAAAGTTAAAGTTAAAGTACCAATGATTGTCACACACACACACTAGGTGTGGCGAGATTATTCTCTGCATTTGACCCATCACCCTTGATCACCCCCTGGGAGGTGAGGGGAGCAGTGGGCAGCAGCGGTGGCCGCGCCCGGGAATCATTTTTGGTGATTTAACCCTCAATTCCAACCCTTGATGCTGAGTGCCAAGCAGGGAGGTAATGGGTCCCATTTTTATAGTCTTTGGTATGACTCGGCCGGGATTTGAACTCACAACCTACCGATCTCAGGGCGGACACTCTAACCACTAGGCCACTGAGTAGGTTATGAGCCAATGATTATTGTTTTGACGTCCAGGAATCGAATAAAGTTTGTTTCATCAACTCGATTCAATTGAAAAATATGACAGTGATTATCAATATTGACGATTTTTACTTATTTTGACTGAATTCTAGTCTAAAAATAAAATGCATTTTTCATAAACGAGATAGTAAATATAGTCAAATATTTAATTTCAGTTCGTTGTAAAACGTTTTTAGACACCGCTGATTAGTTCTTTGTTAATAAAGTTGTATTTTTATATGATTATTTTAAAGTTCTGTTGTGATGCGCTTCAGTCTGACACTAATAATAATGTTATAAATAATGTGAATAATGTGAATAACAATGTTATAAATAATGTTGATAATGTGATGAATAATGTGAATAATAATGTTATAAATAATGTGAATAATAATGTTATAAATAATGTTGATAATGTGATGAATAATGTGAATAATAATGTTATAAATAATGTGAATAATAATGTTATAAATGTTGATAATGTGATGAATAATGTGAATAATAATGTTATAAATAATGTGAATAATAATGTTATAAATAATGTTGATAATGTGATGAATAATGTGAATAATAATGTTATAAATAATGTGAATAATAATGTTATAAATGTTGATAATGTGATGAATAATGTGAATAATAATGTTATAAATAATGTGAATAATGTGAATAATAATGTTATAAATAATGTGAATAATGAGATAAATAATCTGAATAATGTGATGAATAATGTGGATAATAATGTTCTAAACCCAGCAATCGTAAAACATACCACACCAGCGCTTTAACCTGTCACAACTGCCAACGATTTATGAGCCCCCAAAAAGACAATCATGTCATTGCTGATGCTGTGTTTGTTTGTCAGTATCCAAGAAAACATTTCAAACTGCCTGCCAGACAGCGCTGTAGCCCGGTCTATGGAAGAGTACATTACCACACAAACATAGTGGTGTGCATTATATACTAGGGGTGTAACGGTACGTGTATTTGTATTAGGGATGTCCCGATCCAGGTTTTTGCACTTCCGATCCGATACCGATATTGTTTTTGCACTTCCGATCCGATACCGATACTGACCGATACCGATACTGGCCTAGCCGAGCATGTATTAAAGTTTAAAGTTATTTAGCCTACTTAGTTGTCAGAATCATGTTGAAAAGGGTTTTAGTACTCTTGATAACAACTAGCCAGCTGAATTAGGGGAGTTTGAATAATACACAATGGTTGGTAACAAGAAACTGACCTGTTTATTCAAGGATAAACACAAAATAGACAAAATTATACATGACAAACAGAAATGGCATCATTGAACTAGGGCTGGGCGATATGGCCTTTTTTTAATATTGCGATATTTTAAGGCCATATTGCGATACACAATATATATCTCAATATTTTGCCTTAGCCTTGAATGAACACTTGATGCATATAATCACAGCAGTATGATGATTCTGTGTTTTGATTGATTGAGACTTTTATTAGTAGGTTGCACAGTGAAGTACATATTCCGTACAATTGACCACTAAATGGTAACACCCCAATAAGTTTTTCAACTTGTTTAAGTCGGGGTCCACTTAAATTGATTCATGATACAGATATATACTATCAGATATATACTATCATCATAATACAGTCATCACACAAGATAATCACATTGAATTATTTACATTATTTATAATCCAGGGTGTGGAGGGGGGCGCCGGATGTAAGTGTCAAAAAGACAGCCAAAAGAGTTTGATATGAGAATAAATCTAAAGTTAAAATATAGGGTAGAAATGCATCCATTTTCAGGAAATGTAGTCTTGATTTTCAACATTTTCTTTCAAGGCTTGCATGTCTACATTAAAACATTCTTCTTCATACTGCATTAATATATGCTACTTTTAAACTTTCATGCAGAGAAGGAAATCACAACTAAAAAAATCACTAATTTTTTCATACGATGTTGATCTGGAAATTTTTGCCTCGGCATTTTGATGGTGTGGACGTGTGGCACCGAATGGAGATAAGCGCCTCGACAGACGTCACAATATTTGAACAATGACGACGAAAACGGTTTTCTCTGTCGTGTCCGTGTGTCAAAAATTGTTATGCACTTATTTTTTTATTGGATTTTGTGCGTGGCATAGATTTGCTATGCGCAGAGGACGTTTAAACAGTGCGCAATTGCACAAGCGCGCACCTTAGAGAGAACGTTGGTCACACGGCTGCGCTAGCATCACAGCTAACGTTAGCCATGCTGCTACCTCACTGCTCGGGGAGGACGTATACGTATGTGACGTATGTCGTGACAGTATGTGACGTGTGTAAGAAGGTGCGCTTGCTGTCTGTGAGAGGGAGACACAGAAAAGAGTGAGAAGAGCCTGTCGTGTAATGCCAGCAGCTAAAAGCAACTGCGTGAGAATCCACAGACCTGTGGATGTGTTGAAGGTGTGCTGGAAAATGCAGAACGGAAATTAGGGAGCAGCAGAAAAGTGGAATTTACTATTTAAATAGGTGCGTTGGAAAACACGGAGCGGAGTTGTTTTTTTTAACTGGATCTGGATCGGCATTTTCCCATGCCTTGCCGATACGCATTTTTTTGCAAATATCGGCGGCCGATCCGATCCAAATATCGGATCGGGACATCCCTATTTTGTATTGAACCGTTTCGGTTCGGAGGTGTACCGAACACGTTTCCACACGGACATATTAAGTAGCGTAACGCACGTTGTGTAAACAATGCACAACACACGGCATGCTAGCAGCTAACGGGCTAGGATAGACTGACCATACGTCCTCTTTTCACCGGACATGTCCTCTTTTGCGGAGCTGTCAGGGCGGAGTTTATTAAATGCCTCAAATGTCCGGCATTTTGAGTTAGGGTTGGGTGTATTTTCAATGTACGTTCAGGGTTAAAGGAGAACATTATCACCAGACCCATTTAAGCGTCAATATATACCTTGACGTTGCAGAAAAAAGACCATATATTTTTTTAACCGATTTCCAAACTCTAAATGGGTGAATTTTGGCGAATTAAATATTTGCTCTCGGAGCGATGACGTCACAATGTGACGTCGCATCGGGAAGCAATCCGCCATTTTCTCAAACACCGGGTCAAAACAGCTCTGTTATTTTCCGTTTTTTTCGACTGTTTTCCGCACCTTGGAGACATCATGCCTCGTCGGTGTGTTGTCGGAGGGTGTAACAACACGAACAGGGACGGATTCAAGTTGCACCAGTGCCCCAAAGATGCGAAAGTGGCAAGAAATTGGACGTTTGTTCCGCACACTTTACCGACAAAAGCTATGCTACAACAGAGATGGCAAGAATGTGTGGATATCCTGCGACACTCAAAGCAGATGCATTTCCAACGATAAAGTCAAAGAAATATGCCGCCAGACCCCCATTGAATCTGCCGGAGTGTGTGAGCAATTCCGGGACAAAGGACCTCGGTAGCACGGCAAGCAATGGCGGCAGTTTGTTCCCGCAGACGAGCGAGCTAAACCCCCTGGATGTCTTGGCTCACACCGTCCCAAGATGATCAAGAGAAGAATATCGACCCTAGCTTCCCTGGCCTGCTGACATGAGGGTATGTCTACAGAATATATTAATTGATGAAAATTGGGCTGTCTGCACTCTCAAAGTGCATGTTGTTGCCAAATGTATTTCATATGCTGTAAACCTAGTTCATAGTTGTTAGTTTCCTTTAATGCCAAACAAACACATACCAATCGTTGGTTAGAAGGCGATCGCCGAATTCGTCCTCGCTTTCTCCCGTGTCGCTGGCTGTCGTGTCGTTTTCGTCGGTTTCGCTTGCATACGGTTCAAACCGATATGGCTCAATAGCTTCAGTTTCTTCTTCAATTTTGTTTTCGCTACCTGCCTCCACACTACAACCATCCGTTTCAATACATGCCTAATCTGTTGAATCGCTTAAGCCGCTGAAATCCGAGTCTGAATCCGAGCTAATGTCGCTATAGCTTGCTGTTCTATCCGCCATGTTTGTTTGTGTTGGCATCACTATGTGACGTCACAGGAAAATGGACGGGTGTATATAACGATGGTTAAAATCAGGCACTTTGAAGCTTTTTTTAGGGATATTGCGTGATGGGTAAAATTTGGAAAAAAACTTAGAAAAATATAATAAGCCACTGGGAACTGATTTTTAATGGTTTCAACCCTTCTGAAATTGTGACAATGTTCCCCTTTAAAAACAAAACAAATTGTGCGCGCAGCAGCATTGGTGGAAAGGGGCAGAGACAGAGAGAGCGAGAGAGTTGTGATAATATATATTATAATGTATAATATATATACCGTATATTACCAAATAAACGCCCTTGGGCAAATGACCCCATTTTGTGAATTAACCGCCTCTTCCTAATAACCGCCTATGTCCAAATAGCCGCCCATGGGCTGTTATTTGCATAATGTAGATTAAAATGCTACTGGGGTTGCGTTTGCTGCAGTATTATTGTTTTGATGGTTTTATAGAGTACTTTGTACAATAATTTTGTTTTTCCTGTATGCTGCTTTGTTTAAAACTTGGAGTACTGTAGCCTTTATTTTATTTAAGTGACAGTATTATTGTTCTGTTTTGATGGTGGGTTTTATACTTGAGTACTTCGTACCATAATTTTATTTTTCCCGGTAGGCTGCTTTATTTAATAAGTTTATTTATTTTTAGTATTGGTATTCTATTTGACAATTGTTGCTCTACTGCCATGAGGAGGCCTTGTTGATCTCTTGTCTTTTGATAGCCTCCCTGATGTTGATCTCTTGTTTTTTGTTTGTATGTTTACAATAGCTTTTACATTTAAATTTTTTTGTACGGAAAAAAAAAAATGCTGGACAGTAACCATTGCAACCAAATAATGGCCTGATGCAGGCTGGTGCAAAAATAAATAAAAGCCTTTTTTGCTTCTTTTAAACGCCTGTCTCCAAAATATATACCATATATTTGGTAATATATGGTATATAATAATATATATTATATTTATTATATTATTTATTATTATTCTTGTCTATTGTGAGCGAACTGTGGTGCTGAATTTCCCCCAGGGATCAATAAAGTACTTTCTATTCTATTCTATAAACGCCAGGCTCTGCTTTTTATCCATAGATTTATCACATTTAATTTTTTATTATCTATAGCAGGGGTGTCAAAATTGTGCCATTTGCGGCTAATGTTTTAAAGGCCCACGGCACATTCTAAAAATACTATTAAAATAAACAAAAACATAACAAAAGTGAAATAAAAAAGCTGAAAGGTTAAATGTAATTTAGAAAAAGTTGCAATGTTGACTAATAAAACAAAGCTGTTTTTTTTTCTTTCAAACTGTCATTGCTCAAAACATAATATTGAATCAAAATCAATGTTTATTATGAATTATTGACCTATCCAAGGCTCCCTTTACTTCACATCAAATATTCCACTAAGAAAAATATTTTTGGTGGAAGATTTTGCAAATTTGGTAAATAAATAACCCAAAAATGTATATTTTGTTGTTTTCTTACTGTACCGAAAATGAACCGAACCGTGGCCTCTAAACCGAGGTACGTACCGAACCGAAATTTTTGTGTACCGTTACACCCCTAGCATCAAATGTTCATTCAAGGCCAAGGCAAAATATCCAGATATATATGGTGTATCGTGACATGGCCTAAAAATATTGCGATATTAATAAAAGGTCATATCGCCCAGCCCTATTTTGATGTATTTATTTTTTCATAGTTAAATGTTTTATATTATTTACTCTCCTAGTATGTATGTCTCAACTTTTGTGCAGCACTTTGTGAAACTTATATTATTTTTTGAAATGTGTTATATAAATAAAGTGGATTGGATTGGATAGAGTCTAAGTTCATTGTGTTCTTCATGGTGTTTTTCAAACGGCACAATTTTTTTCCTCCGAATTTTCTACTAACTTGAAGTGTTTTGTCCAGAGGATTATTCGTGACTAGGGATGTCCCGATCCGATATTTGGATCGGATCGGCTGCCGATATTTGCCAAAAATTGCGTATCGGCAAGGCATGGGAAAATGCCGATCCAGATCCAGTTTTAAAAAAAAAACTCCGGTCCGTGTTTTCCAACGCACCGATTTAAATAATACATTCCACTTTTCTGCTGCTCCGTAATTTCCGTTCCGCATTTTCCAGCACACCTTCAACACATCCACAGGTCTGTGCATTCTCACGCAGTTGCTTTTAGCTGCTGGCATTACACGACAGGCTCTTCTCACTCTTTCCTGTGTCTCCCTCTCACAGACAGCAAGTGCACCTTCTTACACACGTCACATACTGTCACGACATACGTCACATACGTATACGCCCTCCCCGAGCAGAGAGGTAGCAGCATGGCTAACGTTAGCTGTGATGCTAGCGCAGCCGTGCGAGCAACGCTCCCTCTAAGGTGCTCGCCTGTGCAATTGCGCACTGTTTAAGCGTCCTCTGCACATAGCAAATCTATGCCACGCACTAAATCAAATAAAAAAATAAGCGCATAACAATTTTCAACCCACGGACACGACAGAGACAACAGTTTTCGTCATCATTGTTCAAATATTGTGACGTCTGTCGAGACGCTTATCTCCATTCGTTGCCACACGCCCTCACCATCAAAATGCTGAGGCAAAAATTTCCACATCAACACCGTATGAAAAAATTAGTGATTTTTTTAGTTGTGATTTCCTTCTCTGCATGAAAGTTTAAAAGCAGCATATATTAATGCAGTATGAAGAAGAATGTTTTAATGTAGACATGCAAGCCTTGAAAGAAAATTTTTAAAATCAAAACTACATTTCCTGCAAATGGATGCATTTCTACCCTATATTTTAACTTTAGATTTATTCTCATATCAAACTCTTTTGGCTGTCTTTTAGACACTTACATCCGGCGCCCCCCTCCACACCCTGGATTATAAATAATGTAAATAATTCAATGTGATTATCTTGTGTGATGACTGTATTATGATGATAGTATATATCTGATAGTATATATCTGTATCATGAATCAATTTAAGTGAACCCCGACTTAAACAAGTTGAAAAACGTATTGGGGTGTTACCATTTAGTGGTCAATTGTACGGAATATGTACTTCACTGTGCAACCTACTAATAAAAGTCTCAATCAATCAATCAAAACACATAGAATCATCATACTGCTGTGATTATATGCATCAAGTGTTCATTCAAGGCTAAGGCAAAATATCGAGATATATATCGTGTATCGCAATATGGCCTTAAAATATCGCAATATTAAAAAAAGGCCATATCGCCCAGCCCTAGTTTTAATGATGCCATTTCTGTTTGTCATGTATAATTTTGTCTATTTTGTGTTTATCCTTGAATAAACAGGTCAGTTTCTTGTTACAAACCATTGTGTATTATTCAAACTCACCTAATTCAGCTGGCTAGTTGTTATCAAGAGTACTAAAACCCTTTTCAACATGATTCTGACAACTACCGTATTTTCCGCACCATAAGGCGCCCTGGGTTATAAGCCGCGCCTTCAATGAACGGCATATTTCAAAACTTTGTCCACCAATAAGCCGCCCCATGTTGTAAGCCGCATCTAACTGCGCTAAAGGAATGTCAAAAAAACAGTCAGATAGGTCAGTCAAACTTTAATAATATATTAAAAACCAGCGTTCTAACAACTCTGTTCACTCCCAAAATGTACGCAAATGTGCAATCACAAACATACGTATATCAACATGGACAGAGCTGCGTGAAAAAAGCCACCCGGCCTCTTCGCGTAAACTTAAACTTACCTTAACCACTCGCTCATCTTTTCTTCATCCATCCCTTCGAGTTAGCTTTTATGATGACGCCGGCTGGAAAGGTCTCTTTTGGCAAGGTCTTCCTTTTGAATATCACCATGGGTGGAAGTTTCTGGCCATTAGCATGGCAAGCTAGAACCACAGTGAAGGATGACTTCTCATACCCTGTGGTGCGAATATTCACCGTACGTGCTCCCGTTGTATCCACAGTGCGGTTCACAGGAATATCAGTTGCTGTGAAATAGTAATCCGTGTGCGGATGGAGAGATTGCGTCTTTTCATGAACTGGGTCCCGGTCGGTTAGTAGGAGCCATTTTGTGGTCTTTACAGATGTAAACACACAAAGGAAATGAAACGTACGGTGATATCCGCGCTCTTTTTCTTCTTCTACGCGGGCGGGTGGTTGCTTACAGTAGAAGAAGAAGCGCTTCCTGTTCTATGGGGGCGGGTGCTTACCTTGGCGGTTGCTTGCGTAGAAGAAGAAGCGCTTCCTGTTCTACCGGGAAAAAAGATGGCGGCTGTTTACCGAAATTGCGAGACCGAAACTTTATGAAAATGAATCTTAATATTTATCCATATATAAAGCGCACCGGGTTATAAGGCGCACTGTCAGCTTTTGAGAAAATGTGTGGTTTTTAGGTGCGCCTTATAGTGCGGAAAATACGGTATATCTGTATCATGAATCAATTTAAGTGAACCCCGACTTAAACAAGTTGAAAAACTTATTGGGGTGTTACCATTTAGTGGTCAATTGTACGGAATATGTACTTCACTGTGCAACCTACTAATAAAAGTCTCAATCAATCAATCAAAACACATAGAATCATCATACTGCTGTGATTATATGCATCAAGTGTTCATTCAAGGCTAAGGCAAAATATCGAGATATGCGTGTATCGCAATATGGCCTTGAAATATCGCAATATTAAAAAAAGGCCATATCGCCCAGCCCTAGTTTCAATGATGCCATTTCTGTTTGTCATGTATAATTTTGTCTATTTTGTGTTTATCCTTGAATAAACAGGTCAGTTTCTTGTTACCAACCATTGTGTATTATTCAAACTCCCCTAATTCAGCTGGCTAGTTGTTATCAAGAGTACTAAAACCCTTTTCAACATGATTCTGACAACTAAGTAGGCTAAATAACTAAACTTTTAATACATGCTCGGATAGGCCAGTATCGGTATCGGTCAGTATCGGTATCGGATCGGAAGTGCAAAAACAATATCGGTATCGGATCGGAAGTGCAAAAACCTGGATCGGGACATCCCTATTCGTGACATGGAAAAGAGATCTTTGATCTCAATGGGATTTTACCTGGTTAAATAAAGGCTAATAATAATAATAATAATGTACACAAACAAAGAAAACAGAAAAAACAATCTGAAGTATTTTTAAGTTATCATGCCATGATTTTACCCGTCCGGCCCTTGTGGGAATAGATTTTCCTCCATGCGGCCCCTGATCTAAAAAGAGTTTGACACCCCTGCACTAGTGACAGACGGACTGCGTACATTCCGCCCGAGTGTGTTCGGGCCTTAAGTAACACCAGCAAGCGCAGATCTGCGGAACAAGGTTCCATGTTAGATTGCAAGGATTTTTCTCAGCATGTCAACTATTCCCCGGCGAAAGCGAACCCTGAACGATTTAATAGGAGCCGACAGCTGCAAAAGGAAGCAGATCTTCAGAAGGCAGCTGACAAGCAGACTGAACACTTGCAGACACGCAGAAGGCGAGCTGGGAGGTTGATTTTTATGCACATTTCACGACCTCTGTCATGTGCGAAAGTGATCAGGGATGCGGACTGCTCTTCGTCATCAATCATCTTGGTTGAGTCGCAAAGCTTGATGTACCCCTGAGAAGGGGTTCATTTGTTAAAGTTATCACAGAACCTCCGTCTGTCATTCCTAGAAGACCGGCCTTTTTGTACACCAGCTTGATGTCTTCTTTTTGGATATACCTTTCACGTTCTATTCAGACAAGCTTTAGGTATAGTAGATATAGGGCTGGGTGGTATGGCAAAATAAAGTGACCACGGGTTATTTTTTCCATACCATTCGATCTCCAATAGTATCACATTTTTTTTAGATTGTTTTAAAACTGCCAGGTTACAATCATCTGTTTAAAAAACTAAATAAACCCAAGATTTGTTCAGTATTGTAAAACATTAGGGCTGCAGATATCGATTATATTAGTAATCAGACAATCTATCCATCAAATAAAACATTTTATAGCCTCAATTCATTACCTTCTATTTACCTTATTCTATCTTTTATTTACCTTCTATTAATCTTATTGTATTGTTTATTCACCCACTCTTTTTTTCTTCTATTGACCTTATTTTACTGTTTTTCCTTTTTTTTAATCTTCTATTTACCTTTTATTTACTTTAAATGCCTTCTATTCATCTTCTTTTGGCTTCTATTCACCTTTTGTACCTTCTTTTACCTTTTATGTACCATATTTGACCTTTTATTTACTTTCAATTTACCATTTACTTTTTTACCATCCTTTACATTCTTTTTAACTTGTTTTACTCTTAAACTTATTATAACCTTTTTTACCAAGTATTTACATTTGACCTTTTTTTTTTTTTTTTTACCTTATTTTACATTTTTTCACCATGTATTTAACTTTTTTCACCTTTGTTTACCTTCCATTTACCTTTTTTAACATTCTTCTGCCTTGTATTGACCTTCTTTTAACCTTTACTTTCTTTTACCTTCAATTTTACCTATTACCTTATTTTACCTTGTATTTAACTTGTTTTACCTTATTTTATGCGGTCTGGCTTTTATCTTTATATATATATATATATATATATATATATATATATATATATATATATATATATATATATATATATATATATATATATATATATATATATATATATATATATATATATATATATATATATATATTAGGGCTGCAACAAGTAATCGATTAAAATTAGGGATGTCCGATAATGTCTTTTTGTTGATATCCGATATTCCGATTTTGTCCAACTCTTTAATTACCGATACCGATATCAACCGATATATACAGTCGTGGAATTAACACATTATTATGCCTAATTTGGACAACCAGGTATGGTGAAGATAAGGTACTTTAAAACATTTTTTATAAAATAAAGTAAATAAATTAAAAACATTTTATTTTTTATTTTTTTTATTTAATTTAAATAAACCTTTATTTATAAACTGCAACATTTACAAACAGCTGAGAAACAATAATCGGGTGTGTGTAGTGTTTTAGTTCTTGTCTTGCGCTCCTATTTTGGTGGCTTTTTCTCTTTTTTTGGTATTTTCCTGTTGCAGTATCATGTCTTCCTTTGAGCGATATTTCCCGCATCTACTTTGTTTTAGCAATCAAGAATATTTCAGTTGTTTTTTATCCTCCTTTGTAGGGACATTGTTGATTGACATGTCATGTTCGGATGTACATTGTCTTTGCTCCACAGTAAGTCTTTGCTGTCGTCCAGCATTGTTTTTGTTTACTTTGTAGCCAGTTAATTTTTAGTTTTGCTCTGCATAGCCTTCCCTAAGCTTTAATGCCTTTTCTTAGGGGCACTCACATTATCACATAATTGTATTCAGAAAGTATAAATAACGACAAAGATAGAATACTATTAACTAGAGATGTCCGATAATGGCTTTTTTGCCGATATTCCAACTCTTAATTACCGATTCCGATATCAATCGATACAGATATATACAGTGGTGGAATTAACACATTATTATGCCTAATTTTGTTGTAATGCCCCGCTGGATGCATTAAACACAAAGTGCTTTTTTTTTTAACATGCCTCAAAACAGCAGCTTGGAATTTGGGACATGCTCTCCCTGAGAGAGCATCAGGAGGTTGAGGTGGGGGCGTAGGGGGTAGCGGGGGGTGTATATTGTAGCGTCCCGGAAGAGTTAGTGCTGTAAGGGGTTCTGGGTATTTGTTCTGTTGTGTTTATGTTGTGTTACGGTGCGGATGTTCTCCCGAAATGTGTTTGTCATTCTTGTTTGGTGTGGGTTCACAGTGTGGCGCATATTTGTAACAGTGTTAAAGTTGTTTATATGGCCACCCTCAGTGTGACCTGTATGGCTGTTGACCAAGTATGATTTGCATTCACTTGTGTGGGTGTGAAAAGCCATAGATGTTACGTGATTGGGCCGGCACGCATTTATTGGCGATCTGTACTTCTCCCTACGTCCGTGTACCACATACTTGCCAACCCTCCCGGATTTTCCGGGAGACTCCCGAAATTCAGCGCCTCTCCCGAAAACCTCCCGAAATTCAGGCGGACTCAGGTCCATGAGGACCTGAGTCCACTAACCCACAATATAACCAGCATACCTGCCCAATCACGTCATAACTGTAGAATGATGGAGGGCGAGTTGTTGGTTTCTTATGTGGGTTTATTGTTAGGCAGTTTCATTAACGTCCTCCCAGCGCGGCAACAACACACAACAGCACGTTTTTGTATACCGTAAAGCAGTTGGTCTGCCGTAAACAGCAATGTTGTGACACTCTTAAACAGGACAATACTGCCATCTCGTGCATTTGATGAAAGCACTTTTGTGCGTACCACACATCAATGCATCATCAGAGACCAGTTCAGCATGGTTCGAAAAATAGTGACAGAGAATAGAACAAGGATGGACAATTCAACCCTTAACTCAGCAATGAGTAGATGAGTGTTGTGTGTGTATATGTGTAAATAAATGAACACTGAAATTCAAGTATTTATTTTATATATATATATATATATATATATATATATATATATATATATATATATATATATATATATATATATATATATATATATAATAAAATAAATATATATATATATATATATATATATATATATATATATATATATATAGCTAGAATTCACTGAACGTCAAGTATTTGTGTGTGTGTATATATATATATATATATATATATATATATACCGTATTTTCCGCACCATAAGCCGCCCTGGGTTATAAGCCGCGCCTTCAATGAACGGCATATTTCAAAACTTTGTCCACCTATAAGCCGCCCCGTGTTATAAGCCGCATCTAACTGCGCTAAAGGGAATGTCAAAAAAACAGTCAGATAGGTCAGTCAAACTTTAATAATATATTAAAAACCAGCGTGATGTGGGCGCGCATGGAGTCGTATATCAACATGGACGGAGCTGCGTGACAAAAGCCACCCGGCCTCTTTGCGTAAACTTACCTTAACCACTCTCTCATCTTTTCTTCATCCATCCATCCCTTCGAGTTAGCTTTTATGATGACGCCGGCTGGAAAGGTCTCTTTTGGCAAGGTCTTCCTTTTGAATATCACCATGGGTGGAAGTTTCTGGCCATTAGCATGGCAAGCTAGAACCACAATGAAGGATGACTTCTCATTCCCTGTGGTGCGAATATTCACCGTACGTGCTCCCGTTGTATCCACAGTGCGGTTCACAGGAATATCAAAAGTCAGTGGAACCTCGTCCATGTTGATAATGTTCTCTGGCCGGATCTTTTTTTCAGCTATCTTGTTTTTACAATATGCACGGAAAGTAGCCAGCTTTTCTTGAAAGTCTTTAGGCAGTTGCTGTGAAATAGTAGTCCGTGTGCGGATGGAGAGATTGCGTCTTTTCATGAACCGGAAACCTGTCGCTTAGTAGGAGCCATTTTGTGGTCTTTACAGATGTAAACACACAAAGGAAATGAAACGTAATATCCGCGCGCTTCTTCTTCTTCTTCTACGCGGGCGGGTGGTTGCTTACAGTAGAAGAAGAAGCGTTTCCTGTTCTATGGGGGCGGGTGCTTACCTTGGCGGTTGCTTGCGTAGAAGAAGAAGCACTTCCTCTTCTACGGGGAAAAAAGATGGCGGCTGTTTACCGTAGTTGCGAGACCGAAACTTTATGAAAATGAATCTTAATATTAATCCATATATAAAGCGCACCGGGTTATAAGCCGCACTGTCAGCTTTTGAGTAAATTTGTGGTTTTTAGGTGCGGCTAATAGTGCGGAAAATACGGTATATGAAATACTTGACTTGGTGAATTCTAGCTGTAAATATACTCCTCCCCTTTTAGCCACGCCCCCTCCCACCCTGACCACGCCCACGCCCACCCCCCTCCCCCACCTCCCGAAATCGGAGGTCTCAAGGTTGGCAAGTATGGTGTACCACTCCGTACAGTGGCGTTTTAAAAAGTCATAAATTTTACTTTTTGAAATCGATACCGATAATTTCCGATATTACATTTTAAAGCATTTATCGGCCGATAAATTCACTGCAACATGTAAGTGTAAAAAAAAAACTTTGTCCATTTTCAGAAAGTGCTTGTTCTATTTTTAAACAAAGAAAACGATCTGAAGTTGTCTTTATTTTTAAGTTATCGTGCCGTGATTTTACCAGTCCGGCCCACTTGGGAGTGGATGTTTCTCCTAAAATGAGTTTGACACCCCTGCTCTAGACCCTAAAAGTGCAAAATACCAAAGTCTCCTTCAAAAAGCCTCACATGGTCCCGTCTCCAAACATCCGACAGGCAAGTGGGGGCTTTGTGAGGAGTGATTGACAGCAGTATTCTTTTTCTTCATGCTCCTCGCCAAGGATCTCACGGCTGAATGGAAGAGCCTCCATCTTCGCTTCTTTTGTCGCATAGAAATTCTCAGGAGCTGCTTTTTTTTTTTTTTTTTTTTTTTTTTTTTTACTCTTTCGAGCAGATATTTAATCAGCAAGCCATGGGAGTTTGGTGTCATGTTTCGTAGACTCTTCTTGGGTTTTTGTAGAATTTCCTCAGGTAAATCAGGTATTTAAAAATGTTTGTCCTCGTACACGCGACCCAGGCGATGCCTACAAAGCCGCCTTTACGCGGCGCCTAAAAATAACCCGTCAAGGTGGCGTTTGAGTGCTGGTAACGATGAAATCATTCCATCCCACTAATCATTTCCCCATCTGCTATTTATTTATTTGTGGAGTAAACAAGGGGGGGCCCTCCCTTTGGGCGACGAACATCACACCATCAATGAGGGGCTTATTATGGTATGGCCGTAGACGGCCTGGCTCAGATTGCTTCCTCGCATGCGGCCCCTCCCCCCCGAGGCCCCTCATTGAATAAAAGCAAGGGACTTGATATATGGGCTCTTTGATGGAAATGAAAGGAAACCGCATTTTGTGGCTTCCTCAGAGATGTAAGGCACTCTCAGAAAGTCGCTATTTTTACGAGCCTGCGTTCAGAAAACAGAATAGGTTAGCATTTTGGGCTGCGTCCTCCACATCAGTGGTCACCAACCCTCTCAGGGCCCTTCTACACTAAACCGGCTAAGGTAATCCAGGGTAAATCCCACCTAACCTTATCCTTGTCCACACGCAATGGTCGTTTAAGACCCCCTCACCCGTCATAGTCACCTCCAGTGTTGCTTTGTGTGCAAGTTCTTAAAGGGGAACATTATCACAATTTCAGAAGGGTTAAAACCATTAAAAATCAGTTCCCAGTGGCTTATTTTATTTTTCGAAGTTTTTTTCAAAATTTTACCCATCACGCAATATCCCTAAAAAAAGCTTCAAAGTGCCCGATTTTAACCATCGTTATATACACCCGTCCATTTTCCTGTGACGTCACACAGTGATGCCAATACAAACAAACAGCAAGGTATTGCGACATTAGCTCGGATTCAGACTCGGATTTCAGCGGCTTAACACTGTCTGATAAGATAATTTATTTTAAGTTTTTCGACTGTCTTCGGTAGAAAACAAATAGCGGAACGCCTGCAGAATCAAACATCTTGCAGGTAGACTTAAAAAAAACAGGGTATAAAAGTGACTGGAGCAAAATTCATACCAAAGCATACTTGCCAACCTTGAGACCTCCGATTTCGGGAGGTGGGGGGAGAGAGGGAGGGGTGGGCGTGGTCGGGGTGGGATGGGGGCGTGGTTGGGGGCGTGGCTAAACAAGGAGGAGTATATTTACAGCTAGAATTCACCAAGTCAAGTATTTCATATACCGTATTTTCCGCACTATAAGGCGCACCTAAAAACCACAAATTTTCTCAAAAGCTGACAGTGCGCCTTATAACCCGGTGCGCTTTATATATGGATAAATATTAAGATTCATTTTCATAAAGTTTAGGTCTCGCAACTACGGTAAACAGCCGCCATCTTTTTTCCCCGTAGAAGAAGCGCGCGGTGCATGCTGGGATATGTGACGTTTCATTTCCATTTGTGTGTTTATGTAAAGACCCCAAAATGGCTCCTATTAAGTGTGTTGTCTGTCTAATTATAAATAATGCAGACGAGGCGTGTTAACTGAGTTCTCAACGTTTACTCACAGCGTGCTCATAACCACATTCTAACTGCCAGCATACAACAACGCTTCTCAGGGCTACCGCGCATGCTCGTAACTATCGTTGCATGCTGGGTAGTGTAGTTGTTATATTTGCTAGCTCATAACAGCACTTTGAGAGACACGCTTACGCGCTTAATTCAATACTCGCCGTCATTCCGGGTGGATTGACAAAAGACCTCCAGCCGCTAGATATTGGTGTCAACAGGGCATTCGAAGCTAGACTGCTAACTGCGTGGGAACAATGGATGACAGAAGGCGAACACACCTTCACTAAGACGAGGAGGCAGCGCCAGACGACGCCAACATCTGCCAGTGGATCGTAAATTTGCCCAACTTTTCACTTCGGACACCGAAGACGAAGGATTTACGAATGAAGAATAACTTCAGAAAGTGAGCGCTATGTTTATTTTGTGTGTTGTGACATTAACGTTCGAGCAACATTATGTTGCTATTGCTCTGCACTATTTTGAATTTTACTATGTTTGTGATTGCACATTTGCGTACATTTTGGGAGTGAACAGAGTTGTTAGAACGCTGGTTTTTAATATATTATTAAAGTTTGACTGACCTATCTGACTGTTTTTTTGACATTCCCTTTAGCGCAGCGTAGGCGCGGCTTATAGTCCGGGGCGGCTTATTGGTGGACAAAGTTATGAAATATGCCATTCATTGAAGGTGCGGCTAATAATCCGGTGCGCCTTATAGTGCGGAAAATACGGTATATATATATATATATATATATATATATATATATATATATATATATATATATATATATATATATATATATATATATATATATATATAAATAAAATAAATACTTGAATTTCAGTGTTCATTTATTTACACATATACACACACATAACACTCATCTACTCATTGTTGAGTTAAGGGTTGAATTGTCCATCCTTGTTCTATTCTCTGTCACTATTTTTTGAACCATGCTGAACACCCTTCTCTGATGATGCATTGCTGTGTGGCACGCACAAAAGTGCTTTCATCAAATGCACTAGATGGCAGTATTGTCCTGTTTAAGAGTGTCACAACATTGCTGTTTACGGCAGACGAACTGCTTTACGGTAGACGAAAAACGTGACTGCTGTTGTTGTGTGTTGTTGCCGCGCTGGGAGGACGTTAATGAAACTGCCTAACAATAAACCCACATAAGAAACCAAGAACTCGCCCTCCATCATTCTACAGTTATAACGTGATTGGGCAGGTATGCTGTTTAAATTGTGGGTTAATACTCAAAAAAAATATTTGTTATTATGGACCTGAGTCCGCCTGAATTTCGGGAGATTTTCGGGAGGAAATTTGTCCCGGGAGGTTTTCGGGAGAGGCGCTGAATTTCGGGAGTCTCCCGGAAAATCCGGGAGGGTTGGCAAGTATGTACTAAAGCATTTCCAGTATCTGGACAATTATTTTAAATGTAGATTCAGATCATCATAGGTCCCCTTTAAGCCCCAAATTTGGACACCATAAATGAGTGAATGTGCTCTACAAACAAAACACCCACTGTATCTTTTAAGAGGCTTAGCCAAATCAGCACAAAAGCATACCTGCCAACTACTCCGGTTTTCCCGTAATTAGTACGGTTTTCATCAACCTATTCCGGGTTACGGTTGAAGTGATAAAAAATACGGTTTTTCATTAATTAAAAAAAAAAAGTTTTAAAAAGTTTTATTCACGAAATCGCGTAACAACAATCACAATCGACACTGCTTCCCGTAACTTCCTATCGAGCCATTCCGAATGCCATGCGCGAGGCTATTTATAGCACCGCTGCCAAGCACGAGGCACCAGTTGCCATTGTTTCCAAACGAGCGTACGATCATGGAATCAGCCGGAGAAAAATCGCAAACGAGTCTTAAACCGAAAAGAAAACTGCAGTCATTCCGTGAAGAATATTCAAAAGCCTATCCGGGAATAATTATCCGTTCCACAAAGGGTAAAAACTACGCGAATTGCACCTTGTGCAGACAAGATTTTTCGATCGGACACGGAGGAATTAGCGATGTAAAAGACCACGTTGGGACAAAAAAACACAAGTCTAATGCCGTTGCTAGCGATACAAGTGGAAAACTTTCAACGTTTTTCGGATTTTAGCCACAAAAAGGTAATGACACCAATGTTATCTATTGGAATTGTTTAGTACTGTTATACTGTTAAAAGTGTTTATACTATTTATGCTTTCAAGTCCAAGTTGAAGAAATCTTGTTAAATGTTGACAGCATAACTACCAAAATACAGAAGTATGTCCTTAATATTTTTGCAGTGCTATTTCTGTTGAAAAGTTCAAATGACTACATTAGAGATGTGATGTGCCACTTTTCAAGTGTCTGATGGCTTAAATTAATTTTCATTAATTTTTCATATTTTGAATTCTTTTGAAAGGCTTACAAAAAAACTACATTTGAATTTTAATTCCATGCTATTGACAGGACTATTAATTTTAATGAAGTTAGCTTACCATGTTTACAGTATGATAATTGTGATAGAAATGTGAATTTTAGGCACAGAATATGTTTTACAATTGAACAAGGCAGTAGATTATACAAGCTTGGACAGAAAGTTAATAATGACACCAATTTTTTTTTTAATGGAATAGTTTAGTACTGTTTTACCATTTGTTTACTGTAAAAAGTGTTTATACTGTTTATACTTTCAATTAACAAATTGAAGTCTTGTGAAAGGTTGACAGGATAACTGGCATTAACTGTCAAAATAATTTCAAACTATTGAAGTTAGCTTACAGAATAAACATGTCAATCAACCCATATGATTTTTGCTGTAATATTTTTGTTTTGAAAAGTCACTGTGACTGATCGAAAAGTGATGGTTTTAGCAACATTTTAACCTGTCTGAATGCTAATAATCATTTTGCGTCGGGGGGCGAAGCCTGAACCCCCCACCAGGACTTTGTCCTGGACCTACCGGGGCCTGTGGCCCCTGGACCCTGGCTATTAGGTTTTTCTGATTTCAAAAGTTGGCAGGTATGCAAAAGTTACAGGTGGGAGTTGGTACCGTAACTAATTGCCCATAAGTCATCGACTCTTGTCTAATGATGATGAAACCTTAAGGATATCTGCATTTCATGTTTGTTGACCACACCCCAAAGGGGGCAGACCCCTTAAATGTCACTTAGTCAAGTTGACACCAGGAGATGTCATCCTTTATTCCCATGACTGTCACACAAAGGCAATCATTGAAGTTTTCCACTGTTATTGAGGTCAGTCATTGAAATTTGCCACTGTTATTGAGGTCAAGTGCACTTAGGTTGAACGTTCCCGTCCAAGCAAGAGATGTGTCAAAGCCAAACAGTGTGTCCCAAAGGAAGTGATCCCTCAGAGCAAAGATAAACATGCTGCCAAGTTGGAATTCACAGCTATTTAACCACCTTGATTTTCAAAAACATTGCCATTATCCTTTGGCATGAAGAGGTCCAACTAAACGAGACCGGTATTTGCTTCCATTGACGCGGTTCTCGCCTTCCAGAGCGCAAACATTGAGCGTCAGTTTAATGGCTGTGTTTGTTTATTTGTTTTAGACAAATGGTGCACACATTGGCAGACTTTCCCTTAACGTCGGGTTTTCAAATGGTTGTAGTTCAGGTTGACGGCTAAAATACTGTGACGGGGGTGAAACACCCTGAGCCGTGGTCACGCCGGTCCTTGCGTCCATGCCTGGTTGCCTAGTTTAATTGGTATCAAAGCTCTGCAGCCTCATGTCGAGACAAGGGTGGCACAGAGTTCAGCAAGAGAAAGGCAATTATCACAGAAGTGGGCCATTTTCTCACCCAATTTAGAGCCCGACTGTATGTTTCGCTCCATTATTAGGGCCCGCATGGCCCATTGTATAAGGACTCCCAAAGGGAGTCCTTATGCAATGGGACATAAGGACCTATTGAATTTGTAAGGTTTTATTCTTTATTCTTTATTCTTCCGCCGCCACATTAAGCTGTAATTTGACCCACTTAACATGCTTCAAAACTCACCATATTTGACCCACACATCAGGACCTGCGAAAAAAACCAAACCTCAAAACTCAAAATTGCGCTCTAGCGCCCCCTAGGAAAAAAAACAAACTAGACTGCCTATATCTCCCACTAGGAAGATCGGAGAGACATGAAACAAAAACCTGTATGTAGGTCTGACTTAGACCTAGTTTTCATAATTGTATATCATCGGGCAAAAATCAACAGGAAGTTGGCAATTCCCCCTTCAAGACAAAAAAGTACTAAAAACAGTCACTTTTGCCTCTTTGAGCTGTAATTTGACCCCCTTAACATGCTTCAAAACTCACCGAACTGAACACACACATCAGGACTGGCAAAAATTGCGATCTAATAAAAAAAACCTAACCCCAAATCTCACAATTGTGCTCTAGCGCAATTTTTGAATGAAACGCACAAAAAACTGCTCCTCGGATGAAAAAACTGACAAAACTGCCTGTGACTCCCACTGGGAAGGTCGGAGAGACATGAAACAAAAACCTCTATGTAGGGCTCACTTAGACCTACATTTCATAAATTGACAACCCCCAGCAAAAATCAACAGGAAGTTTGCTATTCCCCCTTCAAAACACATTTTTTGTAAAAACCGGTCACCTTCCTTCAAAAACTATCTCCTCTGAGCGCGTTTGTCGTTTCGGCTTCAAACTAACACAGGAGAGAGATTAAACCCTTGTGTATAAAATAACAGAACAGCGTTTTAATACCTGCTCCGGTTTTGATTTTATGACCCTTCAAAGACCCGCTGCGCTGATGCTGCTGCGCTGCTGTTTTTTTTAAGATGGCTGCTTAAAAGCAGGAAGCACCAGCGTGCCTACACAATGCAGACAAGGTAGGTACACTAGACAAAAGTATTGGGACACTTATGACTACCACCGGACAAAAGTATTGGGACACTTAGGCCGAAAACTGGACAAAAGTATTGGGACACTTAGGCCGAAAACTGGACAAAAGTATTGGGACACTTGGGACTACAACTTGCCAAAAGTATTGGGACACTTAGGACTACAACTTGCCAAAAGTATTGGGACACTTGGGACTACAACGTGCCAAAAGTATTGGGACACTTAGGACTACAACTTGCCAAAAGTATTGGGACACTTGGGACTACAACTTGACAAAAGTATTGGGACACTTAGGACTACAACTTGACAAAAGTATTGGGACACTTGGGACTACAACTTGACAAAAGTATTGGGACACTTAGGACTACAACTTGACAAAAGTATTGGGACACTTGGGACTACAACTTGACAAAAGTATTGGGACACTTAGGACTACAACTTGCCAAAAGTATTGGGACACTTGGGACTAAAACTGGACAAAAGTATTGGGACACATAGGACTAGCACCTGCCAAATACGCGGGCCCGACCAACGCTGCTTGCAGCTTTAATTATTATTAATCCTCTACCACAAGCACAAGACGTCCTCTTTAAGGCCATTAAGCACATACTGTTAGGGTGGTTCAGACTTGGCTGTCAGTAGCTTTAAACAACACATAATCGTACACATTGTCAAAACTCTCTCCTTAAAACAAAACTCACACACAAAATGTACAAAAACAAATTTTGTTTAAAAGCCCGGTATTCACCACTGTTTTAGTTTTTTAAATTGTTGGGTCATTTTGTTCAATGGTAGCTGTGTAGTTTATGCTTTTGTATAACTAATTTGTAATAAATAGCAATTAAAAAATGTCTCTATTGTGGAATAAATGAAAATGTTGACCTATATTGAGATATATATAGATAGATAGATCTAGATATCCCTACTATATCACTCCCCCAACTGCTCCACCGTTCCAGCAACCTGAGGGTTCCGGGTTCAATCCCCACCTTCTACCAACCTATACAAGTATAATCCATTTATCATTATTTATTAAAAAAATTTTTTTTTTAACAACTACAGATAAAATACAACAGATGCAATATATACACATGATACTAATATTGCTCATTACGTCGATCGCGAGCTACCGGTCGATCTCGGAGGGTGTGTCAGTCGATCACCAGCCAGCCATTAAAAAAATAGTCCTAAAAATGAGCGATCATAAATCTTCACTATGACGTCACTTTCGTCACTTGATTGACATTCACGGCACCTGAGGGTCTTCTGAGATGACGCTGGCTGCTGCCAGCTCATTAAAATTACGTCAGGAAGGCGAGAAACACTTTATTTCAACAGACTCTGGCGCCGCACCTGTCGTCAAAACTACAAAGACCGACTGCACAGTTGCACAATAAAAGCGCTGCTTCATCCTGCCTGCGCTACCAAAATAAGAGTCTCAGAAAGCTGGCGTGCACAAGCTAGCAAGCTACGGAGTTTGCCGACAATGTATTTCTTGTAAAGTGTATACAAAGGAGTACGGAAGCTGGACAAATAAGATGCCAAAAAACAACCACTTTCATGTGGTATTGGACAGAAAGGAGGACTTTGTTTCTCCTCCATTCGAAAATGCGGACCTTATCAGCACCACTGTCTGATTCCAATCAATGCAAGTCATCACAATCAGGTAATACACCAACTTATATTCTTGTCTTCATGAAAGAAAGGAATCTATATGTGTTAAACATGCTTGTATTATCTCTAAACACTTTTAACTTAACAATATTAACTATATGTGTTAAACATGCTTGTATTATCTTTAAACACCTTTAACTTATTACCAATATTAACTATAAGTGTTAAACATGCTTGCATTATCACTAAACATCTTTAACTTGTTAACAATATTAACTATATGTATTAAACATACTTGTATTTTCATTAAACACCTTTAATTTATTAACAAAATTAACTATATGTGTTAAACATGCTTGCATTATCATTAAACACCTTTAACTTGTTAACAAAAACATATGTTTCATAAATAAGTAAATATAAATTATATATATGAATGAGGTAGATCCCCACGACTTGATCAATTGAAAAGTAGCTCGCCTGCAGAAAAAGTGTGAGCACCCCTGATTTAGGGTAACACTTTAGTATGGGGAACACATATTCACCCTTAAAGGGGAACATTATCACCAGACCTATGTAAGCGTCAATATATACCTTGATGTTGCAGAAAAAAGACCATATATTTTTTTAACCGATTTCCGAACTCTAAATGGGTGAATTTTGGCGAATTAAACGCCTTTCTATTATTCGCTCTCGGAGCTCTCGGAAGCAATCCGCCATTTTCTTAAACACATTACAAACACCGAGTCAAATCAGCTCTGTTATTTTCCGTTTTTTTCGACTGTTTTCCGTACCTTGGAGACATCATGCCTCGTCGGTGTGTTGTCGGAGGGTGTAACAACACGAACAGGGACGGATTCAAGTTGCACCAGTGGCCCAAAGATGCGAAAGTGGCAAGAAATTGGACGTTTGTTCCGCACACTTTACCGACGAAAGCTACGCTACGACAGAGATGGCAAGAATGTGTGGATATCCTGCGACACTCAAAGCAGATGCATTTCCAACTGGACTGGACAGATCAGCTTTCAGGAAAAGAGAGCGGATGAGGGTATGTCTACAGAATATATTAATTGATGAAAACTGGGCTGTCTGCACTCTCAAAGTGCATGTTGTTGCCAAATGTATTTCATATGCTGTAAACCTAGTTCATAGTTGTTAGTTTCCTTTAATGCCAAACAAACACATACCAATCGTTGGTTAGAAGGAGATCGCCGAATTCGTCCTCGCTTTCTCCCGTATCGTTTTCGTCGGTTTCGCTTGCATACGGTTCAAACCGATATGGCTCAATAGCTTCAGTTTCTTCTTCAATTTCGTTTTCGCTACCTGCCTCCACACTACAACCATCCGTTTCAATACATGCGTAATCTGTTGAATCGCCTAAGCCGCTGAAATCCGAGTCTGAATCCAAGCTAATGTCGCTATACCTTGCTGTTCTATGCGCCATGTTTGTTTGTATTGGCATCACTGTGTGACGTCACAGGAAAATGGACGGGTGTATATAACGATGGTTAAAATCAGGCACTTTGAAGCTTTTTTTTAGGGATATTGCGTGATGGGTAAAATTTTGAAAAAAACTTCGAAAAATAAAATAAGCCACTGGGAACTGATTTTTAATGGTTTTAACCCTTCTGAAATTGTGATAATGTTCCCCTTTAATTAGTTGCTTATTAACGTGCAAATTAGTAACATATTGGCTCTTAACTAGTCATTATTAAGTACTTATTAATGCCTTATTCTGCATGGCCTTATTATACAACCAGTAAGCCATTAACTCAGAGTCTTCCCTCAACCTCAGAATTATTGCTTATTAGTAACCCTAACCCTTATGTTCCCCTAGTGTCCAAATAACTCTAAATTAAGTCTTTGTTACTTTAATAAACAACTAATTAATGGTGAATATGTTCCCCATACTAAAGTGTTACCATATTTAGTATTAACAAAAATAAATTGATAATTAGAGAGTAAGTTAATAGTAATAACAAGTGCTTCTTTCTACTAAGCTGTGCTCCGGTGCTCTGAGGTTTTATTTAAATGTTTGCCATATTTACAAATTGTTGATGTAAATTGTGTTACAATTTGAGAACAGAAAGTGAACACGTGTTATTAATTGCTATGATGTGAAAAAGGCGTAGGTTTAAATAAATGTTGCTTTTTCCTACTCCTTTTCGGATATGTTGTAAAGAGAAATGAAAACATGTGGTGCGTCATATTGAAACTTTGTACCTGTTCCAAACAACCTTCCACCAAACAATATTTCAGGGTTCGTCACGAGGAAACCTTACAATGTAACAAATCCATTAACTGTATGTAAAATTGTATACAATTGAGTATTCGGCAAGTTATTGTAATGTAGAAAAATCCCATATTTTTACCAATTTTCCCATACTTTGAAATGCAAACGTTGATGCTCCTCCTATACACATGTAACAAAGGTGTTTGTGGAAGCCCCTGAGGTTTTTTGCGGCTAAATTAAGCACAACATTATGTCGCTAATGGTCCGCCGTTTCCTAAAAAACATGTCGGTCGATCTATGATACATAGATCGACCGATATTACCGGTAAATTGTTTGGTGGGCCTACTGGGCATACTTGCCAACCTTGAGACCTCCGATTTCGGTAGGTGAGGGGTGGGGGCGTGGTCGGGGGCGGGGCGGGGCGTGGTTGGGGACGTGGTTAAGAGGGTAGGAGTATATTGACAGCTACAATTCACCAAGTCAAGTATTTCATATATATATATATATATATATATATATATATATATATATATATATATATATATATATATATATATATATATATATTAGAGATGCGCGGTTTGCGGACACAACCGCGGAGTCCGCGGATTATCCACGGGTCGGGCGGTTGAAAAAAAAAAAAAAAAAGATTTTAAATAGATTCAGGCGGGTGGCAGTTAAACCAATTCGGAAATATATATACATAGTTAAATGTTGTTACCCACATACGAAAAACGAGCAGGCACCTGCAGCACGCCACAACAGAAGAAGAAAAAAAAAAGAGATGGCAACGCCAGCAGCAAACGTGGTACGCGACAAACTAAAAAAGGGAATACTAAAGACCAGGGGAAAAAAAGGCCAGAAAAGTTCAGCGTGGACTCGTTTTTATGAGGTTGTAAATCAGGATGATAGTAATGCTGGCTACGTGATTTGCAAGAGCTGCGATGCTGTTTATGTCTACGACAGTCACAAAACCGGGACATCTAACATGGTGCATCACATTTGTGCAAAACCCCGAACCTCCACAAACACCCTGAGCATGAGCAGTTTCGTCTGCCGTGATCCCAGAAGAGTGCCACAGGATGTTAAAACAAGATAGAACGCAGCTGCCTGCAGCAGTTTGAGTGGCGCGAGCGCGCTTGGAGGTGCGCTCAGCGCGGCTCCCAGATGATTGCGCACTAGTGTGCGTCTGGGCCGTGACAGCGTGGCACGCATTGAATGTCTCTGCTACATTGGATCAGTCTCCTTTCTTTAACAGGCAAAAGCTTTATAACCTCACTAATGCCTTGCATCGTCTATATTAGATATATAACAACGGGCGGGTGGCGAATGGCGGGTGGGTGCGGTTTTGATTAAATGTTAGTTCGGGTGGATGGCGGATGGTTGACGACTTTTGTGATGCGGTTGCGGATGAAATAATTGCCTATCCGCGCATCTCTAATATATATATATCCTGAAAATATGCAAACAAAACTGTGTTTAGATAATTGATACTTCAAACTTGCATAAATAAATCTTAAGGAATATAACATAACTTGGCTTCTGAGAGCTTCAAAATGTAATGAATAAAATGCTAAAGTTGTTGATAAACAAGCAATTATTTTATAATTAAATATAGTCATTTTAAATTAATTATTATGATAATTTAAAATTAATTATTTCAAATATGTTTATTTTAATGTATAATTCTAATAAGGAGTCATATAAATAAAAATACAATTAATTTTGATGTTTTTAGTAAAAATGTATTTAGTTTTTTGTTTTGTTTTTATTAATAAATATATTTATTTTTAGGTAAGATAAACATAATACAATTTATCTCTTGTCTGGATGATTTAGTTCTTGTCACCCTGTTGTCCTCCCGTCGTGAAAAAAGGCTGTCCTCACTCAGGTCCGCATGGAGCTGGAGGGGGCGTGGCCTCCAGCTCCGGCTGAAAATCGGGAGATTTTCGGGAGAATATTTGTCCCGGGAGGTTTTCGGGACTGGCGCTGAATTTTGGGAGTCTCCCGGAAAATTCGGGAGGGTTGGCAAGTATGCTACTGGGGCACTATAATGTATTATGTCTTCTTGAAAAGGAAACTAATCAGTCAGAGGTAGTGCCATGCAATATGGACAGAAATATATACAGGTAACTAATACCCCAATGACAGCATGTATCACTATTAGGACTGCAACTAACGACTATTTTAATAATCGACTACTGTAGTCATCGACGAGCTTAGAATGGAGCCATCAACCCCATCATCAAAGTCCCTGTTTGAGTAACTTCCGGCATCCTATTCCATTTTCGAATGTTAACCGACTGTGGAGGCGTGTTGGTTTTACAATGTGGTAGGAACATAGATGAATGCCAAACTTCTGCTTAAAGACCCTTCAGGAGTCATTGAAACGCGATAAAAATAAGTACATGTCGCGTTCTTTGATCCGCTCTGCAGGCTTACCAAGTTCAGGGTGAAACCAACCCTGTAGGTCAGAACCACCCTCCTTGGGCTTTATGTGGGCACCAGTTTAGACGAGCCCCATCTGCTCTCGAGCTGGCAAATGCCTGAGATGTTTTTAATTGAGTCAATGTGGAACCTTCTGAGAGCCCGAGGCTGTTGGGGGATCCTGCCGCACATTCTTTGCCTCCCTCTAAACGAGATACTCGGGAGTCTGCCGAGGATTTCTTTCCCTGACTTTTCTGATGAGGAAAGAGGCTCCTGAGCAAAATAAACTCAGCCTGGCTATAAAACTCTTATGTCAGTGTGACACAGTGACTTATTTCAGCAGGAATTCCACTCCCGTCCTCTCAACCCTTTCCCCTTCTGCTGTTTCCTGCATGGAAAATTGCAGTCTCATTTTGGAGGTTGTCTCATTTGAAGTTCTTCACTTGAGAGTTTTCAAGTACTAACAGATGTGGTTAGTCCATCTCTCTCATTTAAGTCGGGATGGGGGCGGGGAGGGTCTGCTGTTGCGTCTGTTTTTTCTCTTTTTCTAACTGGCAGTGGAAACGAATTGAACACCCCCGAGGTACAGTTTGGTCCAGAGACTTGTCTTGCCAGACCTCAGTATATCTTGTTTGACTTGCAGTCAGGTGGAAAAAGCCACAAGAGTACATACACTGCATGGCGTCAACATGGCTGTCAATGACATTTGTGGTCAAAATGCTGTGGAAGACATATAGGCTAGTATGCACATATTACAGATATTCTCAAAATGGTATAGTCCAGGGGTCGGCAACCCGCGGCTCCGGAGCCGCATGCGGCTCTTTGATCACTCTGATGCGGCTCAGCTGCATACTTGTCGACCCCCCCGATTTTCCCGGGAGACTTCCGGATTTCAGTGCCTCTCGCAGAATACTCCCGGGATTAATATTCTCCGATTTTCAACCTTACAGTTATAATAAGGGCGTGCCATGATGGTACAGCATTTGGTGCCAGCCCAATTCCTTGTTATGCAGTATGCATCTTCTGCTTGCACACGTACGTGACAGCAAGGCATACTTGGTCAACAGCCACACAGGTTACACTGACGGTGACCATATAAAACAACTTTAACACTCTTACTAATAATGCGCCACACTTTGAACCAAAACCAAACAAGAATGACAAACACATTTCGGGAGAACATCTGCACCTTAACACAACATAAACACAAATACCCAGAATCCCATGCAGCCCTGACTCTTCCGGGCTACATTATACACCCCTGCTACCACCCAGCTGGACGAAGTGGCTGGGGAGAGGGAAGTCTGGGCTTCCCTGCTTAGGCTGCTGCCCCCGCGACCCGACCTCGGATAAGCGGAAGAAGATGGATGGATGGATGGAATTTACGTAAAACCGCGAGTAATGAATAAAGTTTTCATCAATTAATATATTCTGTAGACATACCCTCATCCGCTCTCTTTTCCTGAAAGCTGATCTGTCCAGATTTGGAGTTGATGTCAGCATCTGCTTTGAGTGTCGCAGGATATCCACACATTCTTGCCATCTCTGTCGTAGCATAGCTTTCGTCGGTAAAGTGTGCGGAACAAACGACTGACCATTTCGTCGGCTTTCCCCACAGCCTCGTATTTTGAACAAATTTCGTCCAATTTCTTGCCACTTTCGCATCTTTGGGCCACTGGTGCAACTTGAATCCGTCCCTGTTGGTGTTGTTACACCCTCCGACAACACACCGACGAAAGTGAGAAAACGTGACGTCATCGCTCCGAGAGCGAATAATAGAAAGGCGTTTAATTCGCCAAAATTCACCCATTTAGAGTTCGGAAATCGGTTAAAAAAATATATGGTCTTTTTTTTTGCAACATCAAGGTATATATTGACGCTTACATAGGTCTGGTGATAATGTTCCCCTTTAAAAAATTAAACTTAGTTGACAGTAAAAAGTCGTCGCAATTGTTGGATATGACTTTAAACCAGGGGTGTCAAACTCAAATACAGAGTGGGCCAAAATGTAAAACTGAACAAAGCCGCGGGCCAAGATTGAACAAATTAACCTTTTAATAGGGACCCAAACAAGTTTTGCATTGAATATTGAAGAAGCAAGGCTTATATAACTTTTTTTTGTGACATGCAAAATCGAATTTCAATTAATAATAATAATAATTCAAAAATATATCAATGGCATATCAAATACAATTAAATAAAAATCGAATGCCTCTTTTCTATTTGCAGCCTTCCGAGGTAAATATCAAAATAAACTTTTTCCACAGGCTAATAATAAATTTGAAAATAAAATAACAATAATGAATGAATCAAACATTCAAGCCTTGAAGTAGCAAGAGAAAGTGCATGAATAAAACGTTAATTATTGCTCAGTTTGCTACACCGATTTGCTTTAACACTGAATATGGAACAAGTGACGCTTATATAACTTAATAGTGCAAAATCAACTTTCAAAAAACAAACGAAAAAACATCAATGGTATATTAAATAAAATGTAAATAAAAAATGTAATGCCTCTTTTCTATTTGCAGCCTTCTGAGGTAAATATCAACATTAACTTTTTCCACAGGCTAATAAATTTGAAAATAAAATAACAATGAATAAATCAACCATTCAGGCCTTTTTACTGCTCAGTTTGCGACTCACTGATCTAATCTGATGTGCCCAAGCCAGATACCTGACATCTTTTCTGGGATGCTAGTTCATTAATGTCGGGGCTCAGGTGGGCGGGGTTGGGGGGGGGGCGGGGTTTGGTGGTAGCGTCCCGGAAGAGTTAGTGCTGCAAGGGGTTCTGGGTATTTGTTCTGTTGTGTTTATGTTGTGTTACGGTGCGGATGTTCTCCCGAAATGTGTTTGTCATTCTTGTTTGGTGTGGTTTCACAGTGTGGCGCGTATTTGTAACAATGTTAAAGTTGTTTATGCGGCCACCCTTAGTGTGACCTGTATGGCTGTTGATCAAGTATGCCTTGCATTCACTTATGTGTGTGTAGAAGCCGCATACATCATGTGACAGGGGCCGGCACGCTGTTTGTATGGAGGAAAAGCAGACGTGACGACAGGTTGTAGAGAACGATAAAGGCAGTGCCTTTAAGTCACGCCCCTAATATTGTTGTCCGGGTGGAAATCGGGAGAAATTCGGGAGAATGGTTGCCCCGGGAGACTTTCGAGAGGGGCACTGAAAATCGGGAGGGTTGGCAAGTATGAGTATTAGCGGAGAATGTGGTGTTACTGCGGCATGGCGGGCCAAATTTGGCCACCCATGTTTGACACCCATGCTTTAAACCAGGGGTGCTCATTACGTCGATCGCGAGCTACCGGTCGATCGCGGAGGGTGTGTCAGTGGATCACCAGCCAGGCATTAAAAAAATGAGCGATCATAAATCTTCACTATGACATCACTTTCGTCACTTGATTGACATTCACGGCACCCGAGGGTCTTCTGAGATGACGCTGGCTGCTGCCAGCTCATTAAAATTACAGACTGGAAGGCGAGAAACATTTTATTTGAACAGACTCTGGCGCCGTACCTGTCGTCAAAACTCCAAAGACCGACTGCACAGTTGCACAGTTGCGCTAACAAAATAAGAGTCTCAGAAAGCTGGCGTGCACAAGCTAGCAAGCTACGGAGTTTGCCGACAATGTATTTCTTGTAAAGTGTATACAAAGGAGTACGGAAGCTGGACAAATAAGATGCCAAAAACCAACCACTTTCATGTGGTATTGGACAGAAAGGAGGATTTTTTTTCTCCTCCATTCGAAAATGCGGACGTTATCAGCACCACTGTCTGATTCCAATCAATGCAAGTCATCAGAATCAGGTAATACACCAACTTATATTCTTGTCTTCATGAAAGAAAGGAATCTATATGTGTTAAACATGCCTGTATTATCTTTAAACACCTTTAACTTATTAACAATATTAACTATATGTGTTAAACATGCTTGTATTATCTTTAAACACCTTTAACTTATTAACAATATTAACTATATGTGTTAAACATGCTTGTATTATCATTAAACACCTTTAACTTGTTAACAATATTAACTATATGTGTTAAACATGCTTGTATTATCTTTAAACACCTTTAACTTGTTAACAATATTAACTATATGTGTTAAACATGCTTGTATTATCATTAAACACCTTTAACTTGTTAACAATATTAACTATATGTATTAAACATACTTGTATTATCATTAAACACCTTTAATTTTTTAACAATATTAACTATATGTGTTAAACATGCTTGCATTATCATTAAACACCTTTAACTTGTTAACAAAAACATATATTTCATAAATAAGTAAATATAAATTATATATATGAATGAGGTAGATCCCCACGACTTGATCAATTGAAAAGTAGCTCGCCTGCAGAAAAAGTGTGAGCACTCCTGCTTTAAACCACAACCAAGCATGCATCACTATAGCTCTTGTCTCAAAGTAGGTGTACTGTCACCACCTGTCACATCACGCCAGGACTTATTTTGAGTTTTTTGCTGTTTTCCTGTGTATAGTGTTTTACTTCTTGTCTTGCGCTCCTATTTTAGTGGCTTTTTCCTCTTTTTTTGGTATTTTCCTGTAGCAGTTTCATGTCTTCCTTTTGAGCGATATTCCCCGCATCTATTTTGTTTTAGCAATCAAGAATATTTCAGTTGTTTTTATCCTTCTTTGTGGGGACATTGTTGATTGTCATGTCATGTTCGGATGTACATTGTTTGCTCCACAGTAAGTCTTTGCTGTCGTCCAGCGTTCTGTTTTTGTTTACTCTGTAGCCAGTTTAGTTTCGTTTTGCATGGCTTCAATGCCAGTCACCTTTTTGTTTATTTTTGGTTTAAGCATTAGATACCTTTTTACCTGCACGCTGCCTCCCAGAATTTCCGACATCCACAAAGCAATTAGCTACCGGCTGCCACCTACTGATATGGAAGAGTATTACACGGTTACTCTGCCGAGCACAACAACACAAACAGAAAGTGAGGTCTAATTTGATGTGTTCTTCCCACGCAGGCCTGGATGCAGAGCTTTACTACGTCCGGGACGACGTTGTCAATCATTACGCGCTGTCCTTCACTCTGCCGGTCCCCAGTGAGACCAACAGCCTTCACTTCACGTGGCACTCCAAGTCCAAGGTCAGTCTCTGGAACCATTTAGGCAGCACACCGTTGGCCAGTCACCCCACGACCTTCTCTCGTCTTACAGGTGGACTACCAACTAGGTTTCCTCCTAGAGAACCCTGTTGCCATGAACCTTCCGCGGAGCAACATCACCAGTCAAGGGGAGGTGCCTCGCGTTCCCTCCGGTTTGTCAAATGTCTTCTGTCTTGGTGGGATCACATGCTTCCACTTTGTTTCACCCTCTCAAAAATGATGTCAGTAAATCCTCGCCTTTCAGTGTCAATTAGACAGGATTAGGAATGTTTGGAGTTGCTTTTCGCGCAATTGTGGCAACATAATCCCCGCACGCATTCTTCTTGCCTGAAATCACGTCTCCGACCTGGACACTGGCGTTTACACAGCAGGGAAGGTGCAAATAAACAAGAACGTGGAAGGTGCTTTTGACGAGGAACATTTTGCATTAGGAAACCGCAGTGAAGCAAGTTTGTACCACCTCATGCTGTCGGAAAACGTCTTGTATCATACCCTTTTTTTACACAAACATGTGCTGGTAAGCAGTGTTGGGACTAACGCCGTTAGTTTCGGCGGTAACTAGTAATCTAACGCGTTATTTTTTTTTATTCAGTAATTTAGTTACCGTTACTACATGATGCGTTACTGCGTTATTTTACGTTACTTTTGATGTAGTATCGGCTAGAAACAGAAGCGCTGCGGTGTCGTTCTTCTGAATCTTCCTCTGTCACAAGCCGGAGAGAAGAAAAGAGGCGCGGTCTATGTGTGTGTGGGTGTGGGTGTGGGGAGGGGAGGCACACAAGTGATCCGCGGTTTGATATATGAAACAAACAAAAAAAGTTGTTGGCACGTTCAGTCCACACAGCGTGGTCATGGCGAGCGGAGTAACGGAGGAGCTTGAAAGCCCCGCGCCATTGAATCGGTGTGTTTATAAGTGCAGACTCGGTTGAGCAAAACGAGGGTTTTAAACACATGCTGAACGTGCTTGAACCACGTTACGACATCCCGTCGCGCACCCACTTCAGCAATAAGATTGTGCCAGATCCTTATGAGCAGGAGAAGAAAAAAGTTGTGGATGAACTATCCCGAGCATCATCTGTTGCGCTCATGACAGACGGGTGGACGTCCAGCGGAACTATAAGCGCTCACTTCATCACAGCAGACTGGGAGATGTGAAGACACGCCCCCTCTACGAGAGTCACCTTGCGCAGGTACTGACACAAGCAGTGGAGGACTGGAAGATAAAGATATCCCAGTCACACGAGATAATGCCAAAAATCAAATAATTACAGAGAATGAGGCAGGACTGGGACCACAGATAGGTGCTTTGCACATGTAGTGAATTTGGCATCACAGAAGGGAATCTCAGTCAATAGGATGGAGCGCCTCTTTGGGAGGATCAGGAAGGTTTCCTACTTCCACCCAAGCACAACAGCTGCTCATGTGCTTAAGACAAAGCAAGAAATGCTAAAGCTGCCTGCTCATACATGATGTCCCAACGAGGTGGAACTCCACTTATGATATGTTGGAGCAGCAGGCAGCTATATACTCTGCATTGACCCACAACACCCTGAAGACAAATGTCACCCTGTCTGATGATGATGTGAGAGTGGCAGATGAGGTCCTCCAGGTGCTTAAACCCCTCAAAAGTGTTCCATCTCTACTGAGCACTGAAACTTCACCATCTGTGTCAATGATCCTGCCACTGAAAACAAGTATTCTACAATCCATGGCTCCAAGTGTGGAAGACAGCAGCATCACTCCAGATGTCAGCCTTTATTTCACTACCTATGTTTCAAGGAAGATGATGTTTCTTCTTATGTTGCACTTAAACTTGTTTTTTATTAATGGTCATTGGTCCAAGTTTAAAGAAAGGAGGAATGCCTTTTTATGTTGCACTGTTTTTCATTAATTATGTTAAAAGGAAAATAAAAATGCATGTCAAGTTGATCAACAGATTGTATTATTCTCCAGTGCAATAACAGTACTGAAATGAAGGCAAAAAGGGCATTAATGGGAGCTTTAAGAAAAAAAGAAGTAACTAAATAGTTACTTTTCACAGTAACGCATTACTTTTTGGTGTAAGTAACTGAGTTACTTTTGAAATAAAGTAACTAGTAACTGTAACTAGTTACTGGTTTTCAGTAACTAACCCAACACTGCTGGTAAGTATCATACACTATATCATTACAGAAGTTACTGCTGAGGGCTCTCAGGACTTTAAATTAGAGATCGACTGATTATCGGCGTCTATTTGGCATTTTGATGTATTTCGGTAATGTTTTTTTTGTTTACAAGTACAAAACCCAAAACCAATAAAGCGTAATAAAAGCCCTCTTTTCACCTTTTCCTGGAAAATGTTCACAGTCCACATATTTCAGCCGTTTTTAGCCATTCCACCTAGGGCTGGGCGATATATCGATATGCGCGATATATCGCGGGTTTGTCTCTGTGTGATATAGAAAATGACTATATCGTGATCAGTGTTGGGTTAGTTACTGAAAACCAGTAACGAGTTACCGTTACTAGTTACTTTATTTCAAAAGTAACTCAGTTACTAACTCAGTTACTTACACCAAAAAGTAATGCGTTTCTGTGAAAAGTAACTATTTAGTTCTTTTTTTTCTCCTTTTTTTTTTAAGGCTCTCATTAATGCCCTTTTAGCCTTCATTTCAGTACTGTTATTGCACTGGAGAATAATACAATCTGTTGATCAACTTGACATGCATTTGCATCACTGAACTCTGCTAAGCAATGTGGTCTACATACAACACACAAAGACAAAGACACAACTTACATTTAACTAAAATGTTCTTTTCTTTGTGCTCGACAAAAGAAAAGTACCGTATTTTCCGCACCATAAGGCGCCCTGGGTTAAAAGCCGCGCCTTCAATGAACGGCATATTTCAAAACTTTGTCCACCTATAAGCCGCCCGGTGTTGTAAGCCGCATCTAACTGCGCTAAAGGAATGTCAAAAAAACAGTCAGATAGGTCAGTCAAACTTTAATAATATATTAAAAACCAGCGTGATGTGGGCGCGCATGGAGTCGTATATCAACATGGACAGAGCTGCGTGAAAAAAGCCACCCGGCCTCTTCGCGTAAACTTACCTTAACCACTCGCTCATCTTTTCTTCATCCATCCCTTCGAGTTAGCTTTTATGATGACGCCGGCTGGAAAGGTCTCTTTTGGCAAGGTCTTCCTTTTGATTATCACCATGGGTGGAAGTTTCTGGCCATTAGCATGGCAAGCTAGAACGACAGTGAAGGACGACTTCTCATTCCCTGTGGTGCGAATATTCACCGTACGTGCTCCCGTTGTATCCACAGTGCGGTTCACAGGAATATCAAAAGTCAGTGGAACCTCGTCCATGTTGATAATGTTCTCTGGCCGGATCTTTTTTTCAGCTATCTTGTTTTTACAATATGCACGGAAAGTAGCCAGCTTTTCTTGAAAGTCTTTAGGCAGTTGCTGTGAAATAGTAGTCCGTGTGCAGATGGAGAGATTGCGTCTTTTCATGAACCGGAAACCTGTCGCTTAGTAGGAGCCATTTTGTGGTCTTTACAGATGTAAACACACAAAGGAAATGAAACGTAATATCCGCGCGCTTCTTCTTCTTCTTCTACGCGGGCGGGTGGTTGCTTACAGTAGAAGAAGAAGCGCTTCCTGTTCTATGGGGGCGGGTGCTTACCTTGGCGGTTGCTTGCGTAGAAGAAGAAGCACTTCCTCTTCTACGGGGAAAAAAGATGGCGGCTGTTTACCATAGTTGCGAGACCGAAACTTTATGAAAATGAATCTTAATATCCATATATAAAGCGCACCGGGTTATAAGCCGCACTGTCAGCTTTTGAGTAAATTTGTGGTTTTTAGGTGCGGCTAATAGTGCGGAAAATACGGTATATCATTACAGAAGTTACTGCTGAGGGCTCTCAGGACTTTAAATTAGAGATCGACTGATTATCGGCGTCTATTTGGCATTTTGATGTATTTCGGTAATGTTTTTTTGTTTACAAGTACAAATCCCAAAACCAATAAAGCGTAATAAAAGCCCTCTTTTCACCTTTTCCTGGAAAATGTTCACAGTCCACATTTTTCAGCCGTTTCTAGCCATTCCACCTAGGGCTGGGAGATATATCGATATGCGCGATATATCGCGGGTTTGTCTCTGTGTGATATACAAAATGACTATATCGTGATCAGTGTTGGGTTAGTTACTGAAAACCAGTAACTAGTTACCGTTACTAGTTACTTTATTTCAGAAGTAACTCAGTTACTTACACCAAAAAGTAATGCGTTACTGTGAAAAGTAACTATTTAGTTACTTCTTTTTTTTCTCCTTTTTTTTTTTAAGGCTCTCATTAATGCCCTTTTAGCCTTCATTTCAGTACTGTTATTGCACTGGAGAATAATACAATCTGTTGATCAACTTGACATGCATTTGCATCACTGAACTCTGCTAAGCAATGTGGTCTACATACAACACACAAAGACAAAGACACAACTTACATTTAACTAAAATGTTCTTTTCTTTGTGCTCGACAAAAGAAAAGTAGTGACAATGTCTCCATGTTAAGAAACTCGACTTCTGGCTTCACCATGGTGTCTTGTTAGTTGTTATGAGAGTAGCGTATGTGTGTGTGTGTGTGTGTGTGTGTGTGGCCCTTTAAGATATGACAGCATGTGAGGTGAGTGACGTCAGTGAGTGAGTGGGCGAGAGAGGTGAGCGAGCGGCAACAGTGAGTGCGTGCAGGTGCTCTAGCTTGGTGGATGGCTGCGTGTAAGACACCAATAAAGTCGCAAAGTTGCAACAAACCGCCGGCCTCGTCATTCACCCTCAAGTCCGGAGCTGTAAAGACCCACTGCCGGGTAAAATGAAGGGTGTTAGCCCCGAAGGAAAGCACGCCTTTTCTTTTCCTTGTGAGACAGAAGGACGACACTTCTTCTGTTTCTAGCCGATACTACATTAAAAAAATAACGCAAAATAACGCAGTAACGCATCATGTAGTAACGGTAACTGAGTTACTGAATCTAAAAAAATAACGCGTTCGATTACTAGTTACCACCGAAACTAACGGCGTTACAGTAACGCGTTACTTTGTAGCGCGTTAGTCCCAACACTGATCGTGATATACGAGTATGCGTTCTCACGCAGTTGCTTTTCGCTGCGGACATTACACTACAGGTTCTCCTCGCTCTTTCCTGTCTCTGCTTCTCACAGACAGACAAGCGCAGCTTCTACTAGGGATGTCCCGATCCAGGTTTTTGCACTTCCGATCCGATACCGATATTGTTTTTGCACTTCCGATCCGATACCGATACTGACCGATACCGATACTGGCCTATCCGAGCATGTATTAAAGTTTAAAGTTATTTAGCCTACTTAGTTGTCAGAATCATGTTGAAAAGGGTTTTAGTACTCTTGATAACAACTAGCCAGCTGAATTAGGGGAGTTTGAATAATACACAATGGTTGGTAACAAGAAACTGACCTGTTTATTCAAGGATAAACACAAAATAGACAAAATTATACATGACAAACAGAAATGGCATCATTGAAACTAGGGCTGGGCGATATGGCCTTTTTTTAATATTGCGATATTTTAAGGCCATATTGCGATACACGATATATATCTCGATATTTTGCCTTAGCCTTGAATGAACACTTGATGCATATAATCACAGCACTATGATGATTCTATGTGTTTTGATTGATTGATTGAGACTTTTATTAGTAGGTTGCACAATGAAGTACATATTCCGTACAATTGACCACTAAATGGTAACACCCCAATAAGTTTTTCAACTTGTTTAAGTCGGAGTCCACTTAAATTGATTCATGATACAGATATATACTATCAGATATATACTATCATCATAATACAGTCATCACACAAGATAATCACATTGAATTATTTACATTATTTATAATCCAGGGTGTGGAGGGGGGGCACCGGATGTAAGTGTCAAAAAGACAGCCAAAAGAGTTTGATATGAGAATAAATCTAAAGTTAAAATATAGGGTAGAAATGCACCCATTTGCAGGAAATGTAGTCTTGATTTTCAAAATGTTCTTTCAAGGCTTGCATGTCTACATTAAAACATTCTTCTTCATACTGCATTATATGCTACTTTTAAACTTTCATGCAGAGAAGGAAATCACAACTAAATAGATCACAAATTTTTTCAGACGGTGTTGATCTGGAAATTTTTGCCTCTGCATTTTGATGGTGTGGACGTGTGGCACCGAACGGAGATAAGCGTCTCGACAGACGTTACAATATTTGAACAATGATGATGAAAACTGTTTTCTCTGTCGTGTCCGTGTGTCGAAAATTGTTATGCGCTTATTTTTTTATTTGATTTTGTGCGTGGCATAGATTTGCCGTGCGCAGAGGACGTTTGAGCAGGCGCGCACCTTAGCGGCTGCGCTAGCATCACAGCTAACGTTAGCCGTGCTGCTACCTCTCTGCTTGGGGAGGACGTAAACGTATGTGACGTATGACGTGACAGTATGTGACGTATGTAAGAAGGTGCGCTCGCTGTCTGTGAGAGGGAGACACAGGAAAGAGTGAGAAGAGCCTGTCGTGTAATGCCAGCAGCTAAAAGCAACTGCGTGAGATTCCACAGACCTGTGGATGTGTTGAAGGTGTGCTGGAAAATGCGGAACGGAAATTACGGAGCAGCAGAAAAGTGGAATGTATTATTTAAATCGGTGCGTTGGAAAACACGGACCGGAGGTTTTTTTTAAACTGGATCTGGATCGGCATTTTTCCATGCCTTGCCGATACGCATTTTTTGGCAAATATCGGCGGCCGATCCAAATATCGGATCGGGACATCCCTAGCGGACATTACACTACAGGTTCTCCTCGCTCTTTCCTGTCTCCGCTTCTCACAGACAGACAAGCGCAGCTTCTACACACGTCACATACTGTCACGACATACGCCCTCGCCTGAGAGGTAGCAGCATGGCTAACGTTAGCTGTGATGCTAGCGGTAATACGAGAGAAAGAAGGTACGAATCTGGTAACAAATGAAGGAATAATTAATTCCCCCAAAAAACAGCAGGGGGTCCATGGTCTGGCGGTGGTTTGGCTTCAAGTGGGAATATGTCGAACAGACAACCGTAATTTGTCAAGAGTGGGGCGAAAGTGTTGCTTTAAAAAGTAGCATTACTGCTAATGTGTAGCATCATTTGAAAGTCACCAGTTAAAGTTAAAGTTAAAGTACCAATGATTGTCACACACACACTAGCTAGAGAATGAAGAGTGCTTTCTCCGCATGTCAGTTTCAACATCTCCGTTCGGTGCCACACGTCCACACCATCAAAATGCAGAGGCAAACATTTCCAGATCAAAACCGTATGAAAAAAAAATAGTGATTTTTTTTTAGTTGTGATCTCCTTCTCTGCATGACAGTTTAAAAGTAGCATATATGAATGCAGTATGAAGAAGAATGTTTTAATGTAGACACATAGAATCATCATACTGCTGTGATTATATGCATTAAGTGTTCATTCAAGGCTAAGGCAAAATATCCACATATATATGGTGTATCGCGATATGGCCTTAAAATATCGCGATATTTAAAAAAGGCCATATCGCCCAGCCCTAATTCCACCTTCAAAACATTCATTTTAATTGGGACAACGAACCTATCGTTTCTCTTTTTGTACAACTTCCCAGTTTTCCCGAAATCCCAGGAATTTTAAAATACTAGAGATGTCCGATAACGGCTTTTTTTTCCTCCGATATTGTCCGACTCTTGATTACCGATTCCGATATCAACCGATACCGATATATACAGTGGTGGAATTAACACATTATTATGCCTAATTTTGTTGTGATGCCCCGCTGGATGCATTAAACCAGTGTTTTTCAACCACTGTGCCGCGGCACACTAGTGTGCCGTAAGATATTGACTGGTGTGCCGTGGGACATTATGCAACTTCACCTAATTGGTCCAAAAAATAGTTTTTTTGCAAATCAATAATTTTACTCTGCAGTAAAGTAAAGCAAAACTGAACTGGCTACAAAGTAAACAGAATGCTGAACGACAGCAAAAACTTACGGCGTCCACAAAGCATGCCGTGACAGTCAACAATGTCCACACAAAGAAGGATAGCAACAACGTAAATAGCCTCGCTTGCTGACACAATACAGGTGCGCGGAATAGCGCTCAAAAGGAAGACATGAAACTGCTACAGGAAAACACCAACAAAAGAGGAAGGGCCACCAAAATAACAGCGCAAGACAAGAACTAAAGCACGAACAAACTCAAAATAAGGAGTTTCATTTTTCAACGTTTTCTGCTGGTGGTGTGCCTCCGGATTTTTTATGGAAAAAAAATGTGCCTTGCCTCAAAAAAGGTTGAAAAACACTGCATTAAACAATGTAACAAGGTTTTCCAAAATAAGAGAACAACTTCAACTCAAGTTATGGGAAAAAAAAAATGCCGACATGGCACTGCCATATTTATGATTGAAGTCACAAAGTGCATTATTTTTTTTAACATGCCTCAAAACAGCAGCTTGGGATTTGGGACGTGCTCTCCCTGAGATAATCCTGATACCCACTACAACTATGGGAAATACTATACTTTGACTTTCACAAAGTGCATTATTTTATTTTATTTATTTTATTTTTTTAAACATGCCTCAAAACAGCTACAAAAACAATGAAGGCACACAGCTTCAGTCCAGAGTAGGGATATTTGCCAAAAATTGCGTATCGGCAAGGCATGGGAAAATGCTGATCCAGATCCAGTTTAAAAAAAAACTCCAGTCCGTGTTTTCCAACGCACCGATTTAAATAATACATTCCACTTTTCTGCTGCTCCGTAATTTCCGTTCCGCATTTTCCAGAACACCTTCAACACATCCACAGGCCTGTGAATTCTCACGCAGTTGCTTTTAGCTGCTGGCATTACACGACAGGCTCTTCTCACTCTTTCCTGTGTCTCCCTCTCACAGACAGCAAGTGCACCTTCTTCCACACGTCACATACTGTCACGACATACATCGCATACTGTCACGACATACGTCACATACTGTCACGTCATACGTCACATACGTATACGTCCTCCCCGAGCAGAGAGGTAGCAGCATGGCTAACGTTAGCTGTGATGCTAGCGCAGCCGTGCGAGCAACGCTCCCTCTAAAGTGCTCGCCTGTGCAATTGCGCACTGTTTAAACGTCCTCTGCGCATAGCAAAGCTATGCCACGCACAAAGTCAAATAAAAAAATAAGCGCATAACAATTTTCGACACACGGACACGACAGAGAAAACAGTTTTCGTCATCATTGTTCAAATATTGTGACATCTGTCGAGACGCTTATCTCCATTCGGTGCCACACGTCCACACCATCAAAATGCTGAGGCAAAAATTTCCACATCAACAACGTATGAAAAAATTAGTGATTTTTTTTTAGTTGTGATTTCCTTCTCTGCATGAAAGTTTAAAAGTAGCATATATTAATGCAGTATGAAGAAGAATGTTTTAATGTAGACATGCAAGCCTTGAAAGAAAATGTTGAAAATCAAGACTACATTTCCTGCAAATGGATGCATTTCTACCCTATATTTTAACTTTAGATTTATTCTCATATCAAACTCTTTTGGCTGTCTTTTTGACACTTACCCTCCACACCCTGGATTATAAATAATGTAAATAATTCAATGTGATTATCTTGTGTGATGACTGTATTATGATGATAGTATATATCTGATAGTATATATCTGTATCATGAATCAATTTAAGTGGAGCCCGACTTAAACAAGTTGAAAAACTTATTGGGGTGTTAATCAAAACACATAGAATCATCATACTGCTGTGATTATATGCATCAAGTGTTCATTCAAGGCTAAGGCAAAATATCGAGATATATATTGTGTATCGCAATATGGCCTTAAAATATCGCAATATTAAAAAAGGGCCATATCGCCCAGCCCTAGTTCAATGATGCCATTTCTGTTTGTCATGTATAATTTTGTCTATTTTGTGTTTATCCTTGAATAAACAGGTCAGTTTCTTGTTACCAACCATTGTGTATTATTCAAACTCCCCTAATTCAGCTGGCTAGTTGTTATCAAGAGTACTAAAACCCTTTTCAACATAATTCTGACAACTAAGTAGGCTAAATAACTTTAAACTTTAATACATGCTCGGATAGGCCAGTATCGGTCAGTATCAGTATTGGTATCGGATCGGAAATGCAAAAACAATATCGGTATCGGATCGGAAGTGCAAAAACCTGGATCGGGACATCCCTAGTCCAGAGTATACTAGAGTAATAAAGTAAACAATAACATAGTCCTCATTTAGTAGACTGTCTGGTATACTGTATGACAGGAAATTATAAACTGGGCTCAATGTGCTCTGCTCTAACGTATTTGCATGAGTAACACAAATGTGCTGCAAGCTAGTGGTGAGTGCTTGAAGTGGCCTAGCAGTCAGTCAGAGTTTTTGCCTCTTCCGCCTGGAAAGACTCGAAAGATGAGATCACGACTTGTCAACAAATATATTTGTCGGCGACAAATTTTATTGTTGACTAATGGTTTTGGCCCTATCGCTGGACAAAGTACAGTATTTTCCGCACCATAAGCCGCCCTGGGTTATAAGCCGCGCCTTCAATGAACGGCATATTTCAAAACTTTGTCCACCTATAAGCCGCCCCGTGTTATAAGCCGCATCTAACTGCGCTAAAGGAATGTCAAAAAAACAGTCAGATAGGTCAGTCAAACTTTAATAATATATTAAAAACCAGCGTGATGTGGGCGCGCATGGAGTCGTATATCAACATGGACGGAGCTGCGTGAAAAAAGCCACCCGGCCTCTTCGCGTAAACTTACCTTAACCACTCGCTCATCTTTTCTTCATCCATCCATCCCTTCGAGTTAGCTTTTATGATGACGCCGGCTGGAAAGGTCTCTTTTGGCAAGGTCTTCCTTTTGAATATCACCATGGGTGGAAGTTTCTGGCCATTAGCATGGCAAGCTAGAACCACAGTGAAGGATGACTTCTCATTCCCTGTGGTGCGAATATTCACCGTACGTGCTCCCGTTGTATCCACAGTGCGGTTCACAGGAATATCAAAAGTCAGTGGAACCTCGTCCATGTTGATAATGTTCTCTGGCCGGATCTTTTTTTCAGCTATCTTGTTTTTACAATATGCACGGAAAGTAGCCAGCTTTTCTTGAAAGTCTTTAGGCAGTTGCTGTGAAATAGTAGTCCGTGTGCGGATGGAGAGATTGCGTCTTTTCATGAACCGGAAACCTGTCGCTTAGTAGGAGCCATTTTGTGGTCTTTACAGATGTAAACACACAAAGGAAATGAAACGTAATATCCGCGCGCTTCTTCTTCTTCTATGGGGGCGGGTGGTTGCTTACAGTAGAAGAAGAAGCGCTTCCTGTTCTATGGGGGCGGGTGCTTACCTTGGCGGTTGCTTGCGTAGAAGAAGAAGCACTTCCTCTTCTACGGGGAAAAAAGATGGCGGCTGTTTACCGTAGTTGCGAGACCGAAACTTTATGAAAATGAATCTTAATATTAATCCATATATAAAGCGCACCGGGTTATAAGCCGCACTGTCAGCTTTTGAGTAAATTTGTGGTTTTTAGGTGCGGCTAATAGTGCGGAAAATACGGTAATGGCTGCTTTGGATTCGGGTTATGTGGACAATCTCTTGATGTCACCATCAGTCAAGTAGTCAGGGGAGAGCATCACTCAACCCTGTCTTCTGTTCTTCCAGTTTTTCGAGTGGACCTTTTCTGCTCCGGCAAGATTGACGGCGAGGCGGTGGTGACGCTGCAGCTCAATCTGAGCATCCAGGCCAACAACTACACAGTGCTCAACTTCAAGAGGAGGAAAATGTGCTACAAAAGTAAAGCGCTGCACAAAAAAAAAAAGAAAAAAGAGTGTCATTGATTGAACAAAAGGTCTGATGCAAACGCTCCTTTCTTTGTGGACAGGAATAGATTCCGACCCCAAAGTTCCATTCCCTTTCAACAACCACAGCCTCCCCACCCTCCAGCAGCCTGACTGTGAGTATGGTCACGTGTGGCCCTGCAGAGTTGTATTGACTCCTCCTTTTGTGAGTCCACTGCCATGACCAGCAGTGGTGCTTTGTCTCAGGCACTGTAAGATGAGAAAAGAGCCAGCTCCTAAGTGGCGCCCCCGGTGCACTTGGCCTCCATCAAGTGCTCCTGCTTTGTCACGTACCTTCTTTTTTTTCCTCTCCCCCCTCTACCAGCAGATGGCGTGACCGCGCCCACCACCTCCACTCAGGTGTTCTACATCAGTGTCAGCGTGTGCTGCATCGTCATCTTCCTGGTGGCCATCATCCTGGCCATCCTGCACCTGCACAGCATGAAGAGAGTGGAGATGGAGGACAGGTTGGTTTCAAGCTTGTTTACACTAAATATTTCTCACCAATTAGAAACAAGTCTTCTACAGTGCTGTATTGGACATTTGTTGTGGCAAATCTAGCCTTAACGCCATCATTTCCATAACTGAAAGGTGCATTTAGTACCGTATTTTCCGGACTATTGAACGCACCGGGAAATTTTAGAAGCCAATTTTTTTTCCCCGTATATAAGCCGCACATACTGTATATACCGTATTTTCCGCACCATAAGGCGCCCCGGGTTATAAGCCGCACCTTCAATGAACGGCATATTTCAAAACTTTGTCCACCTATAAGCCGCCCCGTGTTGTAAGCCGCATCTAACTGCGCTAAAGGAATGTCAAAAAAACAGTCAAATAGGTCAGTCAAACTTTAATAATATATTAAAACCAGCATGATGTGGGCGCGCATGGAGTCGTATATCAACATGGACGAAGCTGCGTGAAAAAAGCCACCCGGCCTCTTCGCGTAAACTTAAACTTACCTTAACCACTCGCTCATCTTTTCTTCATCCATCCCTTCGAGTTAGCTTTTATGATGACGCCGGCTGGAAAGGTCTCTTTTGGCAAGGTCTTCCTTTTGAATATCACCATGGGTGGAAGTTTCTGGCCATTAGCATGGCAAGCTAGAACCACAGTGAAGGATGACTTCTCATTCCCTGTGGTGCGAATATTCACCGTACGTGCTCCCGTTGTATCCACAGTGCGGTTCACAGGAATATCAGTTGCTGTGAAATAGTAATCCGTGTGCGGATGGAGAGATTGCGTCTTTTCATGAACCGGATCCCTGTCGCTTTGTAGGAGCCATTTTGTGGTCTTTACAGATGTAAACACACAAAGGAAATGATAATATCCGCGCGCTTTTTCTTCTTCTACGCGGGCGGGTGGTTGCTTACAGTAGAAGAAGAAGCGCTTCCTGTTCTATGGGGGCGGGTGCTTACCTTGGCGGTTGCTTGCGTAGAAGAAGAAGCGCTTCCTGTTCTACCGGGAAAAAAGATGGCGGCTGTTTACCGAAGTTGCGAGACCGAAACTTTATGAAAATGAATCTTAATATTTATCCATATATAAAGCGCACCGAGTTATAAGGCGCACTGTCAGCTTTTGAGAAAATTTGTGGTTTTTAGGTGCGCCTTATAGTGCGGAAAATACGGTACACTATATTGCCAAAAGTAGTGCAAAGAGGTGGCCGACTTTCTGCAGAGTGTTGCGTTTTGGACCAGTTGTTCCTCCCAGGGAATTCAAGTCACAAGTCGCTCCCAAGCTCTTTACGACACTTAAAGCTGAGTTGAAAAACCACCAGAGACAGAATAGGTATTTTGTTGTATATTTTCAAAGCTTTGCAGATATACTTTCAGACCAGTCCAGCATAGAACATTCTATCGCCCCGCCAAAATGGTCTCTCTTTCCCGATCGCAAAACCCTCTCTTTTCTCCCCTCTCTGTAGTCAACATACATGCTAGTCAAAACACATTTCAAAGCCTCAAGGTTAACACACACAGTTTACTTGCAGACAAAGCAGCAAGAGAAGAAATGGAAAACACGAGCTGTTTTCAAATATGACTATGAAATGAAAGAAGTACAACTTAAATTTGGATATATGTAAATATCTTCCTCCGACAATTCCCCCTTCAGATCTTCTAAAAAGATCTTTATCACTAGTACAACACTTCTAAAATACGCCCCTCTTTGAGCAAGCTAGTAAAAAATTAAAAGCATAGTTACATGGGAGATAAACGGATGGAATCTATGTCAATGTCGTCACTCTCAGGGAAGGAAACTAGCATTTCTCGAAAGTCACCACTTTGCTTGACCCCCTTCAGTGACATAGCAAACCCAGGTTGTTCAGCAAGCCCCTCAACAGCATCACAAGTCAGGTTGGTCAGTCTCAACAGATTATAAAAAACATAGTTAATGCGTTCTACATTTTTAGTAGCAGTCACAGGGAAAATAGCACCAATTATAGGAAGGTTCTCGAAACCTGCACAGGATTCACACCACAATTTATGTTGTGGTGGGACCCCCCTTGGTTGTCCAATTGCATCAAAGTAAACACCCTCAGGGTTTCTCATCAAATCAAAGGAGCCCGTTACACTCCTCCGAGATAAAACATGGCGTCTTCTGCAGGAAGTTAGAGAGGCCGCTGAAACAGGAGTTCCAAGGGGTGTTAATTTGGTACCCGCTAGGGTGACTGGGGTCACCAGTCTAACCATAGCACAAAGTCCAACGGCTGACGTCGGGATTCTAATGTACAATCTGTGCTCCCCACAATACCAGAATAAGTCAGCTCGTGCCCAAGGGCCTATCCTTGAGCCATCTATCAGGGTGGTGCACCAGGAGGGGGTAATGTCACCCAATTTGTAGGGGGATGAAGGGGGTCCTGTAAATTGAAAACACGTGTATTTCAGCTTTTGGGCCACAAAGGGAAGAAGTCGGGTGAAATTGTCAACAGGAGGGTACACACTAACCAACAAATCACAACCTGGTGGTGTGGGTTCAGAAAACAAGGAGATAAGACAGTTTGAGCCATTAGTGTCAGTAAACTTAAAAGGGGCGGGGTAAGTGTGGGGAAAGGGACGTCCAGCGGAACAAGCAACACAGTCACCCAGGTTTTGGCTCTTAGCCATGCTAGTCATCCACCTAAGCCACAGGTTGCCTGCACCTGCTCCTAAGGTCAAAGCTACCAGGTCTTTGGTGGTGATGTCATTAGTATACACAGATGTGAGAGCCTTTGTAAGCATAACACCTGGGAAAGGGGGTTCGGGGACCGATCAAAGTTCCTCTGAAAGGTCATTCCTCTCAGAATAACTTTGAATTGTGGAGGTATGTTGGCATATTAAGGATCATGGTAGTCTAAGGGCCCTGTGTAGTGGGTTACCTGCTTCCATAAGGGGCACCACTTACCAGAGTGTGTTGTCCGCATCCGACACCATTAGTTCAGGTTTGAGTCGTAACAAAGATAGAGGTTACTAGCACGGTAAGAACTAATTTTCCCCTCGCACTTAATCACACTGCACAGGTCAAAAAAGTAAGTCTTGCAGTTGCTACAGAGCTCCAAACTTCCTGTGTCCTTCCAATTAGCCCACGTACAGTACGCAGAGAGCTTCAAGGATCAATAGCACTTCAAAGCAGGGTTTTAAAATCTAATGTATTGCTTTTTAACCTCTTAAGGCCCAAGCTGTTTGTTCACATTCTTTTTTTTATTTATCTTTGCTATTTGGGCTTATTGGACCCTAATTAGAATAAAAACTAAGAATCGTCTTTTGATATGATGTACTTAGTCCATAAGTACACAAACGTGTACTTCATGTTTAGTGAGTGACATGCTAACTCTTATTTTTACACTTTTTTTTTTTTCCAAATTCCATTGTATGTTATACTCTTCTGACACCACCAGATGGCAGTATAAGTGTCCACATAAGTGGCCATAAGACCCCAATTCAGTAGTGTACACAATTTTGGAAATAAGAACTAAAAGGTGCTGTCCACGTATGTCTTGTCTTTTAACAAAGAAACAAGGAAGTCACAATCTTCGTTAAATGAATGTTCTGCAATTTGTCGTCCCCAAAGTAAGAACTGAAATGGGCAAGAAAGCATTTAGGTTTTCAGCACCGAAGGCTTGGAATAACCTACAATCGAACATTAAACTTCAAACCCTAGTTACGTTGAATGAGTTTAAAGATTCTGTGAAAGGACTGCAGTCTACCTTGTCTGTATGCACATGTGTCATGTGAGCAAGTTTTAATGTTGTAAATGTGATGTTTTATGTATTTGTTTACTGTTTTTTAATGTAACCTTGCTGCTGCCCTTTTGGCCAGGTCTCCCTTGGAAAAGAGATCTTTGATCTCAATGGGATTTTACCTGGTTAAATAAAGGCTAATAAATAAATAATGTGGCCACTAAGCCTTTAGAGGTTGTAAACTTTTATTTAGGATTATCACCAAGGACTGTTTTCACTGCTGGACTCTAGAAAGAGGTTCCACAGCCTCCGTAGCAGAACCTCCAGGTTTTGTAACAGCTTCTTCCCTCAGGCCGTGAACGCATCATAATAATCCCCTCAATTCCCCCCAAAAACTGATTAACTGGCTGGAATATAAAGACAATATAACATACATCCATAAACGTGGATGCATATGCAAAAGTGCAATATATTTATTTGTACAGTAATCTATGTATTTATTTATATCTGCACCTTATTGCTTTTTTTATCCTGCACTACCATGAGCTAATGCAACAAAAATGTCGTTCTTATCTGTACTGTAAAGTTCAAATTTGAATGACAATAAAAAGGAAGTCTAAGTCTAAGTTAAATGCTTACAATTTTGTCTATACAGACTATTTGACTATACATCCTGACCATAGAAAACGGGCATCACATTTGTTTTAAGTGGCATTAAAAAGCATTAAATTAGATTTGCTGATACGTGCAGAAGAAAAGCCTTCTTTTCTTTACAAAATGGTAAGCAGTCTATGCTAATTTAGCTCGGTCCAAATCAGTTGCGGGAGGTTTTAACTTTGAGCCGCGACTTTGAGCGCCTCTAGCCAAAAGTGGTACGAGCAAGTGAGGGAGATGATGATGATGATGATGGTGCTCCTTCTAGTTCCTGTTACACATGTCTGTTTCTTCACTTTCAGCGTGAGCGACAGTGGAAGCTCTCAGAGACTCTCTCAGCCATCCACGCAGACCACACAGTACCTGAGGGCCGACACTCCCAACAATGCAGCCCCCGTGTCCAGTAAGAGTTTACATTCTATCAACACCTCACCAAACAACATGACCGCCTTGGCTTGAAGGGGAACTGCAATTTTTGTATATCATTCACAATCTCTATGTCTTTTAATTAGGGGTGTAATGGAACGTGTATTTGTATTGAACCGTTTCAGTACAGGGGTTCCAGTTCGGTTCGGAGGTGTAACGAACGAGTTTCCACACGGACATATTAAGTAGCGTAACGCACGTTGTGTAAACAATGCACACCAAGGCACAACACACGGCATGCTAGCAGCTAACGGGCTAGGATAGACTGACCATACGTCCTCTTTTCACCGGACATGTCCTCTTTTGCGGAGTTTCTTAAATGCCTCAAATGTCCAGCATTTTGAGTTAGGGTTGCGTGTATTTTCAATGTACGTTCAGGGTTAAGAAGGGGTTGAAAACAAAACTAATTGTTCACGCAGCAGCATTGGTGAGGGAGGGGCAGAGACAGAGAGAGAGAGAGAGTTACGATAAACGCGCATGCGTCGCCAGGCTCTGCTTTTTATCCATAGATTTAATTTTTTATTATCTATAGCAGGGGTGTCAAAAGTGTGCCCCGGAGGCCATTTGCGGCCCACAGCTAATGTTTTAAAGGCCACACGGCACATTCTAAAAATACTATTAAAATAAACAAAAACATAACAAGTGAAATAAAAAAAGCTTGAAGGTTAAATGTAAATATCCATCCATCCATCCATCTTCTTCCGCTTATCCGAGGTCGGGTCGCAAGGGCAGCAGCCTAAGCAGGGAAGCCCAGACTTCCCTCTCCCCAGCCACTTCGTCCAGCTCCTCCCGGGGGACCCCGAGGCGTTCCCAGGCCAGCCGGGAGACATAGTCTTCCCAACGTGTCCTGGGTCTTCCCCGTGGCCTCCTACCGGTCGGACGTGCCCTAAACATCTCCCGAGGGAGGCGATCGGGTGGCATCCTGACCAGATGCCCGAACCACCTCATCTGGCTCCTCTCGATGTGGAGGAGCAGCGGCTTTACTTTGAGCTCCCCCCGAATGGCAGAGCTTCTCACCCTATCTCTAAGGGAGAGCCCTGCCACCCGGCGGAGGAAACTAATTTCGGCCGCTTGTACCCGTGATCTTGTCCTTTCGGTCATAACCCAAAGCTCATGACCATAGGTGAGGATGGGAACGTAGATCGACCGGTAAATTGAGAGCTTTGCCTTCCGGCTCAGCTCCTTCTTCACCACAACGGATCGATACAGCGTCCGCACTACTGAAGATGCCGCACCGATCCGCCTGTCGATGTCACGATCCACTCTTCCCTCACTCGTGAACAAGACTCCGAGGTACTTGAACTCCTCCACTTGGGGCAAGATCTCCTCCCCAACCCGGAGATGGCATTCCACCCTTTTCCGGGCGAGAACCATGGACTCGGACTTGGAGGTGCTGATTCTCATCCCAGTCGCTTCACACTCAGCTGCGAACCGATCCAGTGAGAGCTGAAGATCCTGGCCAGATGAAGCCATCAGGACCACATCATCTGCAAAAAGCAGAGACCTAATCCTGCAGCCACCAAACCGGATCCCCTCAACGCCTTGACTGCGCCTAGAAATTCTGTCCATAAAAGTTATGAACAGAATGGGTGACAAAGGGCAGCCTTGGCGGAGTCCAACCCTCACTGGAAACGTGTCCGACTTACTGCCGGCAATGCGGACCAAGCTCTGACACTGATCATACAGGGAGCGGACCGCCACAATCAGACAGTCCGATACCCCATACTCTCTGAGCACTCCCCACAGGACTTCCCGAGGGACACGGTCGAATGCCTTCTCCAAGTCCACAAAGCACATGTAGACTGGTTGGGCAAACTCCCATGCACCCTCAAGGACCCTGCCGAGAGTATAGATGTAAATAAATGATAAATAAATGTACCGTATTTTTCGGAGTATAAGTCGCACCGGAGTATAAGTCGCACCTGCCGAAAATGCGTAATAAAAAAAGAAAAAAAACATATATAAGTCGCACTGGAGCCCGGCCAAACTATGACAAAAAACTGCGACTTATAGTCCGAAAAATACGGTAATTTAGAAAAAGTTGCAATGTTGACTAATAAAACAAAGCTGTTTTTTTTTTTCTTTCAAACTGTCATTGCTCAAAACATAATATTGAATCAAAATCAATGTTATTATGAGTTATTGACCTATCCAAGGTTCCCATTAATTCACATCAAATATTCCACTAAGAAAAATTTGGTAAATAAATAATCCCAAAATGTATATTTTGTTGTTTTCTTAGTGTACCGAAAATTAACCGAACCCTGACCTCTAAACCGAGGTACGTACCGAACCGAACTTTTTGTGTACCGTTACACCCCTACTTTTAATGCATTCTAACTCCTAAATAAACACTTAACAGGCTACAGTCCCATTAGGGTGCTGTTTATTTAGCTGCATCAGTGCAGATTTGGGCCTATTTTGAAAGGTTTAGAGGCAAACATACAGGCGATCATGAAATAATGTTTAAAATGGGATAGAGTGAATTTATCAGAGGTGTGGACTCGAGTCAGACTCGAGTCATGAATTTGATGACTTTAGACTGGACTTGACAAAATGTAAAGAGACTTGCAACTCGACTTAGACTTTAACATCAATGACTTGTGACTTCACTTGGACTTGAGCCTTTTGACTTGACATGACTTGCCACCTTCCCCAAAATCCAAAGCTTAAAAAGTTATTTGGGACCGCTCCGTATCTTTCATTGTCTACGTCTGTGTCGATCAGCGTGTTGTTCCTGCCAGCTGGTGTGCTGTCAGTACAACAGCCAACCAAATTAGATCTACGTTGTGTTGCGTTTTGGACCAGTTGTTCCTTCCAGGGAATTCAAGTCACAATTCGCTCCCAAGTTCTTTTCGACACTTAAAGCTGAGTTGAAAAACCACCAGAGACAGAATAGGTATTTTGTTGTATATTCTCAAAGCTTCGCCAATATACATTTTGATTGAGACCAGTCTAACCCTAGAACCTTCTATCGCGCCTCCCAAAATGGTCTGTCTTCCCAACGCCAAAAACCTCTCTTTCCTTCCCCCTCCCTAGCCATAACACAAGCACAACGTCTCCCTAGCCATAATACATTCCAAAGAACTCAAGGTTAACACACACAGTTTGCTTGCTGACAGAGCATCAAGAGAAGAAGTGGAAAACACGAGCTGTTTTCAAATATGACAAAGAAATGGAAGAAGTACAACTTAAATTCGGATATATGTAAATATCTGCCTCCGACAGTTGTTTTCATCCCACAGCATTCATCCAATCAAATTGCAGGACAACCAAATGAACAAGAGTTGTCCAACAACGTGCCAGTGAGAAACAATTATGTTAAAGTTGGTTTCGTTCGGGTATAAAAACTACGACTTGGTCAACAAAAAACAAATTGCCGTATGCAAATCACGCAGTTCGAATATTACAGACGGAGACGCAACAACTTCCAACTTCGTTCGACATTTGAAGTTGCACAAAGAAGGGTAAGTTTTGAATGTAAGATAACGTTTATTGCCTAAGTAACGTGACTTTTTAACATAACGTTAGTCAATGTATCACACACAGTAACGTAACGTTAGACGGCGGTCAGCAGCACCGCGTATTTTAGCCACCTACAAAAAGACAAACAGTCAAATAAAGGTCAGTTAAAATGTATACTATATTAAGAATATGTGTACATATTGCATAGGGCCCTGATATCTAAAAAGTACAACTCTGGTCATTGTTATGTTCATATATTTGTTATGTTTTTCATATCACACACATACAGTATGAGATGAGATCAATGAGATAAGGTAAGAACAGGACAGAAACTGCTGTGGAACTAGTTACAATGCAATATGCCATGGAAATACAATGTTAACACTTTTGTGCAAATAAGTACAGTTGCACTTTTCAAATGTGTTTATTCTGTAAAGGAATGAGTTACATGTTTAAAATGACTGGTTAATAGTGCTATTTTGAAGTGCAATGTCACCACTATCTTTTCCCCCTGCAATTTCAAATGCACTTGTTTTAATAAATAAATACAGCGTTTTAAAAGTATACACAATCTGTGTAAATACATTAGTCTGTGGTTAAAAGGATTTGAAAGGACTCGAAACTCAAAATGCAGGACTTGGGACTTGACTTGAGACTTTCCAGTCTTGACTTTGGACTTGACTCGGACTTGCCTGTCTTGACTCGGGACTTGACTTGAGGGCAATAACTTGAGACTTACTTGTGACTTGCAAAGCAATGACTTGGTCCCACCTCTGGAATTTATACACTGTTAAAAAAAATTTTTTTTTGAAAGATTTAAGCCATTATCACCAAGAAGTTACTGCTCGCCTCCACCTCACTTCCTTTGACACTCACAAGGATTTAGAGAAGAGAAGACTGGAGGCACATCATGTCTTTACATCTGAGGGGTCAGTTTATTTGGAACGTGCATACGATACAATGTAATGCATCACATATTTCTTGTTGATTCATTACATCAGTGTTTTTCAATTTTTTGTGGCCAAGGCACATTTTTTTCCACCAGCAGAAAAGGTTAAAAAATGAAACTCCACCAGGTTGTCGTGCCTTATTTTGAGTTTGTTGTTGTTTCCTGTGCGTGGTGCTTTAGTTTCTGTCTTGCGCTGTTAATTTGGTGACCCTTCCTGTTTTGTTGGTGTTCTCCTGTAGCAGCGTCGTGCCTTCCTTTGAGTTCTATCGCCCGCACCTGCTTTGTTTTCGCAATCAAGACTATTTAAGTTGAGCGTACGCTATCTTTCTTTGTGGGGACACTGTTGATTGTCATGTCATGTACGGATGTACTTTGTGGTCGCCGTCTCCGCTCCACGCGCTGTAAGTTTTTGCTGTCGTCCAGCATTCTGTTTTTGTTTACTTTGTAGCCAGTTCAGTTTTACTTTTGTTTTGCAAAGCCATCCCTATGCTTCAGTGCCTTTTGTTCATTTTTGGTTTAAGCGTTACATACCTTTTACACACCAAAAAAGGTTGAAAAATACTGCACTAGACAACGGCACATTATTATAATTATTGATTTGCAAAAAGTATTTTTTGGACCCATTAGGTGAAGTGGTTGAAAAACACTGCATTACAGCACGCCCGAAAAGGAGTAGGAAGAAGCTGAGCTTATGTATTCTACCCATTTTCATACCATAGCAATTTTATCCCATTTGCTTGTTCTCTGTAACAGAACAGTGAATAAATAAATAGTATACCATAGTAAGTAAACAAATATTAAATACTTAATCTTTATGGAAAAAAATAAAATAAAAAGTTAATGGGTGAAAGACAAAGTTGGACTTATTGGTGCATTGCTAAGAAACTTATTTGATTGCTGCTGTGATGGTGACGCTAATGAGAAATAGGATAAGTTTGTTTGCAGTTGATTTCCTGCTACAAATATTAGTCTCATCTACAATTCATGTCTTTGGTTGTTTTTATGTGTGAAGTTGATATTTTGTCTCATTATTTAGCTGTAGATGAGAGATGTATTCATGTAGTTTATTAATACTATTAAGTAGAGATGTCCGATAATATCGGGCTGCCGATATTATCGGCTGATAAATGCGTCCTGGAAGAGTTAGTGCTGCAAGGGGTTCTGGGTATTTGTTCTGTTGTGTTTATGTTGTGTTACGGTTCGGATGTTCTCCCGAAATGTGTTTGTCATTCTTGTTTGGTGTGGGTTCACAGTGTGGCGCAAATTTGTAACAGCGTTAAAGTTGTTTATACGGCCACCCTCAGTGTGACCTGTATGGCTGTTGACCAAGTATGCCTTGCTTTCACTTGTGTGTGTGAAAAGCCGTAGATATGATGTGATTGGGCCGGCACGCAAAGGCAGTGCCTTTAAGGTTTATTGGCGCTCTGCACTTCTCCCTACGTCCGTGTACACAGCGGCGTTTTTAAAAAGTCATACATTTTACTTTTTGAAACCGATACCGATAATTTCCGATATCACATTTTAAAGCATTTATCGGCCGATAATATCGGACATCTCTAATTATGAGGAATTCTTCTAAACGGAAGGATATGAACGTCCCGGCAGTTGGCATCCCAGTGGGAGCAGACATTGTACAGTAAGTGATATTATGTACGTAGTTTGAAAACATTTTTTTGGCATACAGCAATACTGCTACATGATGCTAAGTCCGTATATTAAGGGCTCAGAAATATAACTTTCTGGATCGTAGTAGTCTTTGTTGTCTTTAGTGATGTCTGCATGATTGGTAGTTGTTGCTGTTGAAGGGATGAGCGAACATTGTGATGTGACTGAAATCAATACGCCGCCGTATGTTTAGGATGAGCAAAATTCGTTAATATGACATTGTGGAGGGGGAGTGTGATCAGCGCGCCTGCAGGAGCAAAGGTCACCGCCTCTGTCGATGGTTTTGAGGGCGGAGCACCATCGGATAGGGGCGAGGCATCTGCTGACGGCGAGACACAGCTGGCAGGTGATTAGATTTCACAGGTGGTACGTGGTTATCTTATCGACTGTTGTCTTTAGCAGAGAGAGGGAGATGATACAGACGTGACTGAAAGGTCACGTTCTGCCGGAGAAAGACTTTTGTTAACTATATGCACATCAAAACCTTTTTAAACCCTGCACGTTTGGCTCTTGGGCCGTGTCTACAGTGGAGCTGCTCGGAAGCGACTTCCACAGACATGTTGTTATGAAAGTACCTGAGTGTGTTTATATGAAACGATGATGGAGGTTTTTGGATCTTTTTAGTGCGCTTCATAGGCAGAATAGAGCCAATCCAATCGGGTTAGCTGACTTTTGCTAATGTTTATTTTTGACTTAGAATGCATGAAAAAGAAAAACATATGTGTTTTTGTCTTTAATAAGGATTGTGAATGATAGGCAAAATTAGATACAGTGCAGTTCCCCTTTAAGTGCACCATCTTTGTCCAAGCCCACAGATGACCTCTGACTAGGGCACACTTGCCAACCCTCCCGGATTTTCCGGGAGACTCCCGAAATTCAGCACTTCTCCCGAAAATCTCCTGAAATTCAAGCGGACTCAGGTCCGCATCCGCTTTCCCACAAAATAAACAGCGTACCTGCCCAATCACGTTATAACTGTAGAATGATAGAGGGCGAGTTCTTGGTTTCTTATGTGGGTTTATTGTTAGGCAGTTTCATTAACGTCCTCCCAGACCCAGCGCGGCAACAACACACAACAACAGCAGTCACGTCTACCGTAAAGCAGTTCGTCTGCCGTAAACAGCAATGTTGTGACACTCTTAAACAGGACAATACTGCCATCTAGTGCATTTGATGAAAGCACTTTTTGTGCGTGCCACACATCAATGCATCATCAGCATGGTTAGAAAAATAGTTACAGAGAATAGAACAAGGATGGACAATTCAACCTTTAACTCAACAATGAGTAGATGAGTGTTATCTGTGTGTATATGTGTAAATAAATGAACACTGAAATTCAAGTATTTATTATATATATATATATATATGTATATATATATATATGTATGTGTATATATATATATATATATATATATATATAATAAAAATAAATATATATTTATAGCTAGAATTTACTGAAAGTCAAGTATTACTTATGTATGTATGTATGTGTATATATATATATATATATATATATATATATATATATATATATATATATATTAGAGATGCGCGGTTTGCGGGCACAACCGCGGATTATCCACGGATCGGGCGGATGAAATTAAAAAAAATTAGATTTTAAATCGATTCAGGCGGGTGGCAGTTAAACCAATTCGGAAATATATATACATAGTTAAATGTTGTTACCCACATACGAAAAACAAGCAGGCACCTGCTGCATATGCCACAACAGAAAAAGAAAAAAAAAGAGATGGACACTTTTACGGAGCGGAGAAGGGACGCCTCGCCGGGGTCCGGGACCGAGGCCCCTTCCCCCGAGAGGGCCCCACCGGGAGCCGTAGCTGAGGCGATCCGCGAGAAGGGCCCGACGCACGTCCAGGGTCACCACCGCGCCCACCGCGCCCACCGCACCGACACCCCGCCTCGTCCGCCTTCGCCGCGGCCGGCGTCACGCGCAGCAGGTAAACAGCTTACCTGCCCGCCACCCCCGTGGCCGGGGGCTCGTAACAGGGGTCACTCCGCGCGCTCCACCCGCGCAGCTTACCTGCCCGCCACCCCTGTTGCCGGGGGCGCGTAACAGGGGTCACTCCGCGCGCAGTGCGCTCACGAAAGGGGTGGGGCTCACCCTGGTTGATATAGACAGCAGGACGGTGGCCATGGAAGTCGGAACCCGCTAAGGAGTGTGTAACAACCCACCTGCCGAATCAACTAGCCCTGAAAATGGATGGCGCTGGAGCGTCGGGGCCCATACCCGGCCGTCGCCGGCAGCGAGACGCGCTTGGAGGTGCGCTCAGCGCGGCTCCCATATGATTGCGCACTGGTGTGCGTCTGGGTCGTGACAGCGTGGCACGCGAATGTCTGTGCTGCATTGGATCAGTCTCCTTTCTTTAACAGGCAAAAGCTTTATAACCTCACTAATGCCTTGCATTGTCTATATTAGATATATAACAACGGGCGGGTGCGGTTCTGATCAAATGTTACATCGGGTGTATGGCGGATGGTTGACGACTTTCTGATGCGGTTGCGGATGAAATAATTGCCTATCCGCGCATCTCTAATATATATATATATAATATGAAATACTTGACTTAGTGAATTATAGCTGTAAATATACTCCTCCCCTCTTAACCACAACCACACCACGCCCCCCCCCCCCCTGAAATCGGAGGTGTCAAGGTTGGCAAGTATGGACTAGGGATGGGTATCGTTTCCATTTGTACTGGTTGCAAAGCGGTACTTTCAAAGCAGTGCCTAAACTGAACCCAAACCGGTACTTGAAAACAAATCTTTATTTGTAGTGAATAATAACAATAACAATAACAAAAATAAAATCCACAACTAATTGCCATAATTATCGCAGCGAACAAAACTGGTGCAATAAAAACTGTGCTTGTGTTGTGATGTTGATGTTTACATTTCATGCACAGCACCCGTAATTGATGCATAGTACGGAAGTGTTGCTGTTGTTGTTTGTGTTAGGGCTAAATGTGTGCGCGGTGATGGTCTGCCGTGTTAAGAACCGCGATAAAGTTTAAAACGAGCGTCCGACTCGGGACGCTACATGACTTCCACTTGCACAATGTCACCTTCATGCACTCGTAGGTGGCTGAGTCAGCATTCTTTCAGCGCCCAAATGAGGCACTGATTACGTGTGCCAATATGGAACCCTTACCTATATCAACCTCTCACATAGTTTGGATTGGCATCCTCTGACATTCTCCGCATCCAAAATGTGATTACTGACTGGGAATGCAGTTACGAGCTCAACTGGTGTCACAAGACTTGTTTTGTTTCCTGTTGCCAACATTATATAATATAGTCCGTCTCTGTCAGTCATGTCATTTGCCGCATCACTGAATGTGTTTTTAAAGTCTTAAACAGTGGTGTCCAAACGTTGCCGCATCAGGCTAAAAAAATTTGAAAGCCGACTGCATGCAAAGTAACTGTTTGTGTACATAATATATTAATATGATGGATATACAATTAATATAAATGGATATTAAGAGTATGTGAAAGTTAGACTCCTATCTTGTTTACCGTATTTTTCGGATTATAAGTCGCTCCGGAGCAATGTTCCCTCTAAGGCAGAGGTGCTCACACTTTTTCTGCAGGCGAGCTACTTTTCAATTGATCAAGTCGTGGGGATCTACCTCATTCATATATATAATTTATATTTACTTATTTATGAAATATATGTTTTTGTTAACAAGTTAAAGGTGTTTAATGATAATGCAATCATGTTTAACACATAGTTAATATTGTTAATAAATTAAAGGTGTTTAATGATAATACAAGAATGTTTAATACATATAGTTAATATTGTTAATAAATTAAAGGTGTTTAATGATAATACAAGTATGTTTAATACATATAGTTAATATTGTTAAGTTAAAGGTGTTTAAAGATAATGCAAGCATGTTTAATACATATAGTTAATATTGTTAACAAGTTAAAGGTGTTTAATGATAATACAAGCCTGTTTAATACATATAGTTAATATTATTAATAAGTTAAAGGTGTTTAAAAATAATACAAGCATGTTTAACACATATAGTTAATATTGTTAATAAGTTAAAGGTCTTTAAAGATAATGCAAGCATGCTTAACACATATAGTTAATATTGTTAACAAGTTAAGGTGTTTAAAGATAATACAGGCATGTTTAACACATATAGATTCCTTTCTTTCATGAAGACAAGAATATAAGTTGGTGTATTACCTGATTCTGATGACTTGCATTGATAGGAATCAGACAGTGGTGATGATAATGTCCGCATTTTCGAATGGAGGAGAAAAAAGTCCTCCTTTCTGTCCAATACCACATGAAAGTGGTTGGTTTTTGGCATCTTATTTGTCCAGCTTTTGTACTCCTTTGTATACACTTTACAAGAAATACATTGTCGGCAAACTCCGTAGCTTGCTAGCTTGTGCACGCCAGCTTTCTGAGACTCGTTTTGTTAGCGCAACTGTGCAACTGTGCAGTCGGTCTTTGGAGTTTTGACGACAGGTACGGCGCCAGAGTCTGTTGAAATAAAGTGTTTCTCGCCTTCCAGTCGGTAATTTTAATGAGCTGGCATCAGCCAGCGTCATCTCAGAAGACCCTCGGGTGCCGTGAATGTCAATCAAGTGACGAAAGTGACGTCATAGTGAAGATTTATGATCGCTCATTTTTAGGACTATTTTTTAATGCCTGGCTGGTGATCGACTGACACACCCTCCGAGATCGACCGGTAGCTCGCGATCGACGTAAAGAGCACCCCTGGTCTAAGGTGCGCGCCTGTGCAATTGCGCACTGCTCAAGCGTCCTCTGCGCACGGCAAATCGATGCCACGCACAAAATGAAGTAAAAAAATAAGCGCATAACAATTTTCGACACGACAGGGAAAACAGTTTTCATCATCATTGCTCAAATATCGTCTGTCGAGACGCTTTGAGGACATGAATTCCATCGATCACTTTACTGAGCAAAACTCTTTATTGTCGGCCATAAACATATCACCAAAACATTAGTAAAAAAAATGATATCTAGCAAAACTGGTCATTTTCTGCAGTACAAACCAGACCAAAAGCAACTTTGTTGTATCAACAGCAGCCGCTCGCTCTTTCTCACTTGCGCCGACACATGCACATATGGCACTTAGCCAGTGATGCGTTTACAGCCACACAAAAAGTCGGACAACTCCCAACACCACACATAAAGTGTCATTCCAGGTCGTTACACTATGATTTAGCAATCAAATGTGTGCTTATTCTAGTGTCATTTATTAGGAATCTTAATTTATAAATATTAATCATGAAATGCTGTTAGTATATTAAATAAATACTAATAAAAAAATATTTTTTACAAACAGGAAATTGCAGGAATGTACACATGATTCCCTGCTTACATCTCATTGTGCAACATGTGAATGTTTTAATGGGAACTAAATGCAATGTCTGAAACGGGTACAATATTTTTCCAAAGCAGGACCTCCACCCAGACAAACAATACAAGTACACAGTTCATGAAAAACAATATTTTTTGTTATTGTCATTGTAAGTGGGCCTAAACACTTATATTAGAAAATAACCTCATGGAAATGACTGCTGTCATTTGATTATAATAATAAGAGAATGTTGTCTGTCTATCTGTGTTGGCCCTGTGATGAGGTGGGGACTTGTCCAGGGTGTACACCGCCTTCCGCCCGAATGCAGCTGAGATAGGCTCCAGCACCCCCCGCGACCCGAAAGGGAAACGCAGTAGAAAATGAATGGATGAATGGAGATTGAACTTGTTATTTAGTCAGGTTTGGGACAGGTGTGCTGCTGGTGTAGCCACAGTGTGCACGTCTGATGTTGCTCACATGGACTCCACTCAATGCTCAGGGACTTTTTGCCTTTGCTCACACACATGAAAAATTAGAGGGAATAAGTCGTATTGACCGAAAATGCATAATAAAGAAGGAAAAAATATATAGAAGTCGCACTAGAGTATAAGTCACATTTTTTGGGGAAATGTATTTGATAAAATCCAACACCAAGACTAGACATTTGAAAGGCAATTTAAAGTAAATAAAGAATAGTGAACAACAGGCTGAATAAGTGTACGTTATATGAGGCATAAATAACCAACTGGTATGTTAACGTAACATATTATGGTAAGAGTCATTCAAATAACTATAACAGGGGTGCTCATTACGTCGATCGCGAGCTACCGGTCGATCTCGGAGGGTGTGTCAGTGGATCACCAGCCAGGCATGAAAAAAATAGTCCTAAAAATGAGCGATCATAAATCTTCACTATGACGTCACTTTCGTCACTTGATTGACATTCACGGCACCCGAGGGTCTTCTGAGATGACGCTGGCTGCTGCCAGCTCATTAAAATTACCGACTGGAAGGCGAGAAACACTTTATTTCAACAGACTCTGGCGCCGTACCTGTCGTCAAAACTCCAAAGACCGACTGCACAGTTGCGCTACCAAAATAAGAGTCTCAGAAAGCTGGCGTGCACAAGCTAGCAAGCTACGGAGTTTGCCGACAATGTATTTCTTGTAAAGTGTATACAAAGGAGTACGGAAGCTGGACAAACAAGATGCCAAAAACCAACCACTTTCATGTGGTATTGGACAGAAAGGATGACTTTTTTTCTCCTCCATTCGAAAATGCGGACGTTTTTAGCACCACTGTCTGATTCCAATCAATGCAAGTCATCAGAATCAGGTAATACACCAACTTATATTCTTGTCTTCATGAAAGAAAGGAATCTATGTGTTAAACATGCCTGTATTATCTTTAAACACCTTAACTTGTTAACAATATTAACTATATGTGTTAAACATGCTTGCATTATCTTTAAACACCTTTAACTTATTAATAATATTAACTATGTGTTAAACATGCTTGTATTATCATTAAACACCTTTAACTTATTAACAATATTAACTATATGTGTTAAACATGCTTGTATTATCATTAAACACCTTTAACTTATTAACAATATTAACTATATGTGTTAAACATGCTTGTATTATCATTAAACACCTTTAACTTGTTAACACTATTAACTATATGTATTAAACATACTTGTATTATCATTAAACACCTTTAATTAATTAACAATATTAACTATATGTATTAAACATTCTTGTATTATCATTAAACACCTTTAATTTATTAACAATATTAACTATGTGTTAAACATGATTGCATTATCATTAAGCACCTTTAATTTATTAACAATATTAACTATATGTGTTAAACATGCTTGCATTTTTATTAAACACCTTTAACTTATTAACAAAAACATATATTTCATAAATAAGTAAATATAAATTATATATATAAATGAGGTAGATCCCCACGACTTGATCAATTGAAAAGTAGCTCGCCTGCAGAAAAAGTGTGAGCACCCCTGAACTATAACATATAGAACATGCTATACGTTTACCAAACAATCTGTCACGTTGATATACGCCTAGTCTCTTACGTGAATGAGATAAATAATATTATTTGATATTTTACGGTAATGTGTTAATAATTTCACACACAAATTGCTCCAGAGTATAAATCGCACCCCCGGCCAAACTATGAAAGAAACTGATTTATTTTTTACGGTACTTCTGTGACGACCTCCTAAAACTTTTGTAATCAATCAGAAATATCAAGCAGCTAAAATGCCCCAAACATGGATGAGTGTGAAGAGTGTTCTACGTTTTTTCCCCATCATCTAATGGATTTAAATAGGTGTCTTTTTGACATTTTTATGGTGTTTGGATGTTTTTCATATGATCCACAATGTTCAGTGAGCAGGTTGTGTTATGTGTGACCATGTGTGTTGACATTTGTTAGTTGCATGTATTTATTTATTTTTCCTCCACCATGACTCGGGAAGGTTGTTTAGATCGTGTCATATAAGTAAATGCTGTGCTTTTATTTCCAAGTATTTTCAAGGGTCTTTGATCTGACTTACTCACATTGTCCACAGGGTGGCAGCAAATATGTAGAATTCAGGACCGCCTGGTTTTTAAGATGAATTTGAAAGGACTCTGCGGTGCGATGCTTTGTGGAACTCATGACGTCTAACGGGCCAAATTGAATTGATTGATTGATTGAAACTTTTATTAGTAGATTGCAGAGGTGGGACCAAGTCATTGTTTTGCAAGTCACAAGTAAGTCTCAAGTCTTTGCCCTCAAGTCCGAGTCAAGTCCCGAGTCAAGACAGGCAAGCCCCGAGTCAAGTCCAAAGTCAAGACTGGAAAGTCTCAAGTCAAGTCCTAAGTCCTGCATTTTGAGTTTCGAGTCCTTTCAAGTCCTTTTAACCACAGACTAATATATTAACACAGATTGTGTATGCTTTTCAAACACTATTTATTTATTAAAACAAGTGCATTTTAAATTGCAGTAAAGAAAATTGTGCTGACATTGCACTTTATAATAGCACTATTAACCAGTCATTTTAAACATGTAACTCATTCCTTTACAGAACAAACACATTGAAAAATAAAGTGCAAATGTACTTATTTGTACAAAAGTGTTAACATTGAAAAAACATGACATATACGTGAACATAACAAAAAAGTTGTACTTTTTATGTCAGGGCCCTATGCTGCATTGCATTTGCAAAAGACCAAATTAGCCAAGAGTCTGTCAGTCATTTGTGCACGATGGGGGCGTAGTATGATGCCACCATGGCTGAAAACTCGCTCCACTGGAGCACTGGAGGCAGGCACTGCCAAGACTCTCATGGCCACTCGGAACAGTGAAGGAAGAGTCTTCATGTTCAATGCCCAGAACAAAAGGGGGAGAGAGTTTTTTTGGGTTGGTGCACTGCTTGTAAGTGTATCTTGTGTTTTTTATGTTGATTTAATTATTTAAAAAAAAAAAAAAAAAAAAAAAAATTTTTTATTGTGCGGCCCGATACCAATCGATCCACGGACCAGTACCGGGCCGCGGCCCGGTGGTTGGGGACCACTGAGGTAAACAACCAACAGTATGTCAGAAAGCTAGCTAAAACGGTACACATATTCATAATATAGTATACATTTTAACTGACCTTTATTTTACTATTTTTGTCTTTTTTTTAGGTGGCTAAAATACGCGGTGCTGCTGACCGCCGTCTAACGTTACGTGTGATATATTGACTAACGTAACCCTGCTTAAAAAAATCACTGAACAAAAAGTATGAATAAGGTAGTGAACTGCAACAGATTCCCGTGTTTGCAATAACGTTATAACGCTAGCAGTGAGTTTACAGCCTCACTGATTTAACTACACAGCAAATAAAAGTCACGTTACTTAGCCAATAAACGTTATCTTACATTCAAAACTTACCATTCTTTGTGCAACTTCAAATGCCGGACGAAGTTGGAAGTTGTTGCCTCTCCATCAGTCATTTTGGAACCGCATGTGTTGCATACTGCAAACCGTTTTGTGTTGACCACCTCGTAATTTTTATACCCAAACAAAATTATTTTAGGTATCATTTTTTGTTCACTGGCGTGTGGTTTGGACATGTCTTCTTCGTTGGTTGTCCTGCAATTTGATTGGATGAATGCTGTGTGATGAAAACAAAGTAGATCTAATTTGATTGGCTGTTGTACTGAGAGCACACCAGCTGACACACGCAACGCTGATAGACAAGTACACAATGAAAAATACGGAGCGCTCCCAAATAACTTTTTCATCTTTGGGTTTTGGGGAAAGTAGCAAGTCATGTCAAGTCATGTCAATTCAAAAGGCTCAAGTCCAAGTGAAGTCACAAGTCATTGATGTTAAAGTCTAAGTCGAGTTGCAAGTCTTTTTACATTTTGTCAAGTCGAGTCTAAAGTCATCAAATTCATGACTCGAGTCTGACTCGAGTCCAAGTCATGTGACTCGAGTCCACACCTCTGGTAGATTGCACAGTACAGTACATATTCCGTACAATTGACCACTAAATGGTAACACCCCAATAAGTTTTTCAACTTGTTTAAGTCGGGGTTGTTGCGTTTTGGACCAGTTGTTCCTCCCAGGGAATTCAAGTCACAAGTCGCTCCCAAGCTCTTTACGACACTTAAAGTTGAGTTGAAAAACCACCAGAGGCAGAATAGGTATTTTGTAATATATTTGCAAAGCTTTGCATATATATATATTTTTAGACCAGTCCAGCATAGAACATTCTATCGCGGCGCCAAGATGGTCTGCCCCCCCCCCCCTCGACCAAAACCCTCTCCTCTTAAGTCTCTCTTCCTCCCCCCCTGGCAGTCATGTCTCTCTAGCCAAAACAAATGCTTATTATCGCTCTCTCTAACATTCTTCATTCAAGGTTAAGCACACAGTTTTGCAGACAACCAAAAGACCACAATTGGAAGAAAAACACTAGCTGTTTTGTATTATGATTATGAAATAAAAGAAGTAACACTTAAATTCGGATATATGTAAATATCTGCCTCCGACAGGGTCCACGTAAATCAATTCATGGTAAGAAGCTGGTGGGCCGTAGTTTGGACACCCCCTGGTCTAAACAATCTTCAATGCTTCTACTGGCACCCATGAAGCTATTTTACAAGCCCCTTCTGTGCCTTGTTTACTCTGAGCACAAATCCAAAGTGTGAGAAAACAAGCTGATGTACCAAACCATTTTTCTCCTGAACTGAGAATGTCATTCTGAACTACTACACAGTGAACATTGTTTTATGAACAACTAATCATTTAAGCTGCGTGTGCAGGTCATGTGAGGGGAAAACGTTGAGTATTCTTTTCTAACTTTCTAAGTCTGTCAGATGCGCCGTCCTTCCAGAATTTTCCAACCACATGACGACACAAACAGCTCTCCCATTTTGTTCATGAAATAGGATCCAATGTGGAGTCACTGAGTGCCATAAGCCTCATTTGGCTTTATGTGCAGGCTACCAAGACGTTGTGAGGGGAATAGGAAGGCTGTGAAACCACTCCCCATGAGGGATTGGTAATGAGAATGTGGTGTTGTTAAATGTTTGATTATGGGTGGCTGAAGGTACATTAAAACTCTTTGCTTCTCGTATGTGAGTCAACATCGCCCTCTTGTGGATACATCTTACATTTCAGTGTTTGACCATTTTTATGCCTGTTTGAATGTTTCAGTTTTGGTTGAGTTTGCGCACCATTGCAAAGTATGTTGCCAAATGATGAAGCCTACACTGCAAAAACTGAAATCTAAGTAAGATGAAATATGTCAAATAAGGGTGATATTTGCTTATTTTCTGTCTGATAAGATAATTCTTCTCACTAAGCAGATTTTATGTTAGAGTGTTTTGGTCCTAAATGATCTCAGTAAGATATTACAGCTTGTTGCTGAGATTTTAAGACCTATATTGAGTAAAACATGCTTGAAACTAGAATATCAAAGTGTTGCAAAGCTGTGTCATCAACACTCACAAGTATAAAACTACTTTTTTAAAGTAATCATTTCTTATTTCAAGCAGAGGTGGGTAGAGTAGCCAGAATTTGTACTCAAGTAAGAGTAAAGTAAAAAGTACCAATGATTGTCACACACACACACCAGGTGTGGCGAGATTATTCTCTGCATTTGACCCATCACCCTTGATCACCCCCTGGGAGGTGAGGGGAGCAGTGGGCAGCAGCGGTGGCCGCGTCCGGGAATCATTTTTGGTGATTTAACCCCCAATTCCAACCCTTGATGCTGAGTGCCAAGCAGGGAGGTAATGGGTCCCATTTTTATAGTCTTTGGTATGACTCGGCCGGGATTTGAACTCACAACCTACCGATCTCAGGGTGGACACTCTAACCATTAGGCCACTGAGTAGTACTGTTACTTTAGAGATTTAATACTCAAGTAAAAGTAAGGAGTAGTCACCCAAATATTTACTTGAGTACCGGTAAAAGTAAAAAGTATGTTGTGAAAAAACTACTCAAGTACTGAGTAACTAATGAGTAACATACACACACATATCATATATATATATATATATATATATATATATATATATATATATATATATATATATATATATATATACACATTGATATATACAGTATATAATTTATATTTATTTATTTTGCCGTTTTTGTTTACATGTTAAAGGTGTTTTAATGAATATACATGCATGTTTAACACATATAGATTCCTTTCTTTCATGAAGACAAGAATATAAGTTGGTGTATTACCTGATTGTGATGACTTGCATTGATTGGAATCAGACAGTAGTGATGATAACGTCCACATTTTCGAATGGAAGAGAAAAAAAAGTCTTCCTTTCTGTCTAATACATGAAAGTGGTTGCTTTTTGGCATCTTATTTGTCCAGCTTCCATATTCGTTTCTATACACTTTACAAGAAATACATTGGCGGCAAACTCCGTAGCTTGCTAGCTTGTTTGCGCTGGCTTTCGGAGACTCTTATTTTGAAAGCGCAGGCGCGATGGAGCGGCACTTTTATTGTAAAGACAGGAACTGTGCAGTCAGTCTTTAGGCTTTTGACGGGAAGTACGGTTGAAATAAAAAAGGGTCTTTTTTCCTTCACATTTTTGATTGATTGATTGGAACTTGTATTAGTAGGTTGCACAGTACAGTACATATTCCGTACAATTGACCACTAAATGGTAACACCCGAATAAGTTTTTCAACTTGTTTAAGTCAGGTCATGTGACCGCCTGGCTCTGTTTGATTGGTCCAACGTCACCAGTGACTGCATCTGATTGGTGGAACGGAGTGAACGTCACCAGTGACTGTATTTGTTGAAACGCAGGCACTATGAAGGTCTGTCTGACAAACCAAAACAAACAAAGCGTGCATTAACAGTTTGATAAAAATTAGTAGCGAGTAGCGAGCTGAATGTAGATAAAAGTAGCGGAGTAAAAGTAGCGTTTCTTCTCTATAAATATACTCAAGTAAAAGTATTTTGCATTAAAACTACTCTTAGAAGTACAATTTATCCCAAAAGTTACTCAAGTAGATGTAACGGAGTAAATGTAGCGCGTTACTACCCACCTCTGATTTCAAGCATGAAAAAGAAAATCATGATTTTGAGACAATTGTGTCTCATAATTAAAACAGATGATGGTCAAATGGACTTTGCTGTTTTATTTTCAATGAAACAATAGAAAATAGGTACTCATATAGTAGTACAGTTGGCACAGTACAGTAAACTGACAGTTAATATTTAAACATTTAACATTTCAAGCAATTTTGAACAGAAATAGTTCATGCACATTCAGAAATTCCTCAAAATTACAATTAAAAAGATTTTGGACAGGAGCCATGCTGTATATATGTGCACTAATTGACTGAAAGAGCACGCACTTGGCGTGATGATGTCATGTTATCCATGGAAAAATGCATTTTTAGACCATATGATTTGCCTGAGCGGCTAGGAGACCCCGAGAGTAACAAGCGCTTGCCTTGTTGCCTTTCCATTAAGAACAATAAACTAGTTTTTAGTATAACTTTGCTGGTTTCAAGAAATGTAATATCATTATGTCAAGATAATGGCTCTAGCATTTACTTCATTTAAAGAATATTTTTCAACATATTAAGCAAAAAGGTCTAAAAAAAAAAATCTACCAAGAAAAGTGCACTTGTTATTAGTGAGAATATACTTATTTTAAGGTATTTTTGGGTTCATTGAGCTTAGCTAATTTTACTTGTTTTGGAAAGTCTTGACAAGCCAAATTCTCTTGTTCTATTGGCAGATAATTTTGCTTAGTTCAAATAAAATACCCCTCATTTTTGTATTTTTTTTTTCTTGTTTTTGAACACTGACTTTTTGCAGTTGTATGCATATCCAATACTCCATGCTGTTATGACTTGTGTGCGTTAACTGGCCCTCCCTGCCTGCGTCTCTCCTATCAGACAACCACCCTGGCTCTGCACCCATACTCCAGCTCGCTGCCTCCTCCTTCCAAAACCCCGGCGCCCCCCCTCACGAAACCAAAAGTAAGTCGTTCTGTGCTCGCGACGCCGCCGCGTGCACCGCTTTGCTTTTCATCATCAATTTTCTTTAAAGGGGAACATTATCACCAGACCTATGCAAGCGTCAATATATACCTTGATGTTGCAGAAAAAAGACCATATATTTTTTTAACCGATTTCCGAACTCTAAATGGGTGAATTTTGGCGAATTAAACGCCTTTCTATTATTCGCTCTCAGAGCGATGACGTCACACCCTGGTGAGCCGAGTGGGCCACTTTTGGTAAGCAGAACTGGCGCTGCGGGATGAACCGAACGCCGGGTTAAGGCGCCCGATGCCGACGCTCATCAGACCCCAGAAAAGGTGTTGGTTGATATAGACAGCAGGACGGTGGCCATGGAAGTCGGAACCCGCTAAGGAGTGTGTAACAACCCACCTGCCGAATCAACTAGCCCTGAAAATGGATGGCGCTGGAGCGTCGGGCCCATACCCGGCCGTCGCCGGCAGCGAGAGCCGCGAGGGCTAGGCCGCGACGAGTAGGATGGCCGCCGCGGTGCGCGCTGAAGACTCGGGCGCGAGCCCGGGTGAAGCCGCCGCGGGTGCGAGGGACATCGCACCTCCACGCGCTTGGAGGTGCGCTCAGCGCGGCTCCCAGATGATTGCGCACTGGTGTGCGTCTGGGCCGTGACAGCGTGGCACGCATTGAATGTCTCTGCTGAATTGGATCAGTCTCCTTTCTTTAACAGGCAAAAGCTTTATAACCTCACTAATGCCTTGCATCGTCTATATTAGATATATAACAACGGGCGGGTGCGGTCTTGATTAAATGTTAGTTCGGGTGGATGCGGATGGTTGACGACTTTTGTGATGCGGTTGCGGATGAAATAATTGCCTATCCGCGCATCTCTACCGGGAAGCAATCCGCCGTTTTCTCAAACACCGAGTCAAATCAGCTCTGTTATTTTCCGTTTTTTTTCGACTGTTTTCCGTACCTTGGAGACATCATGCCTCGTCGGTGTGTTGTCGGAGGGTGTAACAACACGAACAGGGACGGATTCAAGTTGCACCAGTGGCCCAAAGATGCGAAAGTGGCAAGAAATTGGACGTTTTGTTCCGCACACTTTACCGACGAAAGTTATGCTACGACAGAGATGGCAAGAATGTGTGGATATCCTGCGACACTCAAAGCAGATGCATTTCCAACGATAAAGTCAAAGAAATCTGCCGCCAGACCCCCATTGAATCTGCCAGAGTGTGTGAGCAATTCAGGGACAAAGGACCTCGGTAGCACGGCAAGCAATGGCGGCAGTTTGTTCCCGCAGACGAGCGAGCTAAATCAAATCAAATCAAATCAACTTTATTTATAAGGCACATTTAAAATTTACCACAGGGGTAGCCAAAGTGCTGTACAATGGGCAGGTTAAAAGATAAAACGAATACCGAGCAAACACAACACAACACAAACAGAACACGATAAAAAATAAATAAATAAAATAGAATAAATAAAAACATAAAAACAGGTTCACAGCAGGTGTATTATGGGGCGCCATTGCAGGATGGATATCACTCAGTGTTAAAAGCCATGGAATAAAAGTATGTTTTTAAGAGAGATTTAAAAACAGGAAGAGAGGAGGCTTGTCTAACACTCAGGGGTAGGTCGTTCCAGAGCTTGGGAGCAGCAACGGCGAAAGCTCTGTCACCTCTAATCTTCAGCCTTGTGTCAGGGACCGTCAACAGCAGCTGATCGGCTGATCTTAAGGATCGGGTGGGGCAGTAAGGCTGAAGGAGGTCGGAGAGATAGGTTGGCGCGAGGTTGTTTAGACATTTAAAAACAAATAAAAGGAGTTTAAAATTGATTCGATAACGCACAGGGAAACCCCCTGGATGTCTTGGCTCACACCGTCCCTTATGCCACCGAAGATGATCAAGAGAAGAATATCGACCCTAGCTTCCCTGGCCTGCTGACATCAACTCCAAAACTGGACAGATCAGCTTTCAGGAAAAGAGAGCGGATGAGGGTATGTCTACAGAATATATTAATTGATGAAAATCGGGCTGTCTGCACTCTCAAAGTGCATGTTGTTGCCAAATGTATTTCATATGCTGTAAACCTAGTTCCTTTAATGCCAAACAAACACATACCAATCGTTGGTTGGAAGGCGATCGTTGAATTCGTCCTCGCTTTCTCCCGTGTCGCTGGCTGTCGTGTCGTTTTCGCTTGCATACGGTTCAAACCGATATGGCTCAATAGCTTCAGTTTCTTCTTCAATTTAGCCTCCACACTACAACCATCCGTTTCAATACATGCGTAATCTGTTGAATCGCTTGAGCCGCTGAAATCCGAGTCTGAATCCGAGCTAATGTCGCTATAGCTTGCTGTTCTTTCCGCCATGTTTGTTTGTGTTGGCATCACTGTGTGACATCACAGGAAAATGGACGGGTGTATATAACGATGGTTAAAATCAGGCACTTTTAAGCTTTTTTTAGGGGTGGGTAAAATTTTGAAAAAAACTTCGAAAAATAAAATAAGCCACTGGGAACTGATTTTTAATGGTTTTACCCCTTCTGAAATTGTGATAATGTTCCCCTTTTAAAATGCAGTCCTGCTTGTGCAGTACATAGGTCGTCCTCCAGGGGGCAGCATGAACCCGCAATGCCTCGCTAACAACCTGCATGCCAGAGTTTTATCTTATCTCTTCCATCCAGCACAGCGCCCACCTAACGAGAACATAAAAAAAAAAAAAAAAGAAAAAAAAAAGAAGCTCATTGCCTCTGAAACTTGTTTGGCTTCATGCGTCCTCTGGTTTATCTCAGGAGTTTAGATTGCGGTTGACATGAAGTGTACTCAGGGGAGTGTGTTGGTACAAATGTCTCCTGTTTACATTGTTTGTGCATCTGTGTATTCCGTCGTGTAATGGCGAGGCTTTCCTGCCGTCATGCAGCGTGGAGTTCACGTAAGGTTTCGGTGAATAGAAACGAGTTTGTGTCAGCGTGATTTAACGCAGACATTCCTTCAGTCAACCGAGCCGTCACTCTGTAAAGACTTTGTTTACCTTTTGGCTCCCCCCCCCTCCCTCGCAGGCTACCCATCTCTCCGCATCGAGAAGAACGACCTGAGGAGCGTCACTCTCACAGAGGCCAAAGCCAAAGTGAAAGACATCGCCATTTCCAGGGAGAGAGTCACTCTGCGAGATGTCTTGCACGAAGGTATTTTCTTTCTCTCTCTTTTTTTTTTTTCTCCCCCGCCCGCCCGCTCCCTTTCCCCCTCGTAAAAAACACATTTGCTGTCTCGGATGTTGAAAGGGCTGAAAAGCGGGACGCATCTCCTCGCCGAGTTTTGTTTATGTTGGCACCAGCGAACCACAACGCTCAGTCCATTTAGCAAATACACGTCTAGTTTAAAAGCCAAATGCAAAGCTGCAGATGGGTCTAAATGTGTGTGTTTACAGAAGACTGTAACAACCACATCAATGCATTGGCTGGATGGCTGCTTTGGACCTGGTACAGCTCGGTCCTGGTGCACACGGACCCACAAGACTGTACTCTTTGGGGATTTAGTATTAAGGATGTTACACTTTCAGGGGAAGCGTTTGTTTGAATGGCCGAAGGCCATTTTCAGCCCACATATTCTCTTTATTGCCCATAGACATATGAGTAAAATAAATTGAAATCATTATCGATCAGTATATCATACCTGCCAACTACTCCGGTTTTCCCGTAATTCGTACGGTTTTCATCAACCTATTCCGGGTTACGGTTGCAGTGATAAAAAATACGGTTTTTCATTAATTAAAAAAAAAAAAAGGGTGAAAACTACGCGAATTGCACCTTGTGCAGACAAGATTTTTCGATCGGACACGGAGGAATTAGCGATGTAAAAGACCACGTTGGGACAAAAGAACACAAGTCTAATGCCGTTGCTAGCGATACAAGTGGAAAACTTTCAACGTTTTTCTTCGCCCAAACAGATTCTTTGGATGTGATAAATGCCGAAGTTTTATTTACGGAGGCAATAATTGAGCATGGACTTCCAATCGCACTGGCTGATCACATGGGACAGTTAAATGTTTGTAATGCAACCTTTAAAAATCATTACGCGGTGATCGCGGTCCCAAAAATAAACTTTTCTTGCATGATAATGTCCAGAAAAATTCGCTTTATATTACTATAGAGTCCTTTTAACGAATGAGTTTGATGGTTTATCACAAACCTTAAATGAAAGAAGTCCTTTGTTCTCCTGCACGTGCATGCGCTTTGGCCTTGCTTCGTGTTTGGTGCGCAATCCTGTCGGCTGTATTTCACAGCACGACATACTGTTAAAAGTGTTTATACTATTTATGCTTTCAAGTCCAAGTTGAAGAAATCTTGTTAAATGTTGACAGCATAACTACCAAAATACAGAAGTATGTCCTTAATATTTTTGCAGTGCTATTTCTGTTGAAAAGTTCAAATGATTACATTAGAGATGTGATGTGCCACTTTTCAAGTGTCTGATGGCTTCAATTAATTTTCATTAATTTTTCATATTTTGAATTCTTTTGAAAGGCTTACAAAAAAACTACATTTGAATTGTAATTCCATGCTATTGACAGGACTATTAATTTTAATGAAGTTAGCTTACCATGTTTACAGTATGATAATTGTGATAGAAATGTGAATTTTAGGCACAGAATATTTTAAGGCAGTAGATTATACAAGCTTGGACAGAAAGTTAATAATGACACCAATTTTTTTTTTAATGGAATTGTTTAGTACTGTTTTACCATTTGTTTACTGTAAAAAGTGTTTATACTGTTTATACTTTCAATTAACAAATTGAAGTCTTGTGAAAGGTTGACAGGATAACTGGCATTAACTGTCAAAATAATTTCAAACTATTGAAGTTAGCTTACAGAATAAACATGCCAATCAACCCATATGATTTTTGCTGTAATATTTTTGTTTTGAAAAGTCACTGTGACTGATAGAAAAGTGATGGTTTTAGCAACATTTTAACCTGAATGCTAATAATCATTTTGCGTCGGGGGGCGAAGCCCTGAACCCTCCACCAGGACTTTGTCCTGGACCTACCGGGGCCTGCGGCCCTACTAGGTTTTTCTGATTTCAAAAGTTGGCAGGTATGGTATATAATAGGGGTGTAACGCAGTGACGTGCAGTCACTAGAGGCAGGTGAGGCAGGGCCTCACCTGCCATCATGGAAAGAAAAAAAATGTAAAAAGAGAAAAAAAAATTTTAAATTGTTATATGTATCCAGTGATTATACTATAAAGTTATTTTCCATTTAACTTCACCAGTTTTAGATTATTTTTATTCAAAATCGCTGAATTTTCACATTTGCCGTTCAAATACTGAGAAGAGACGGTGCGGTGAACAGCAGCCAGTTGAGGCACGTCACTCAGTGCCGCAACATGGATTGCGCAATGACTCGGCTAACTGCTGGCCTGCTGTGCAGTGAGACCGTATTGCTATATGAATTATATTATACATTTCCATAGTTTAGTTAGCTGAGGTATATAATGTACAGTGTATTTTGTCAACAACTGTATGTGTGTAAAGTATTTCTTGTGCTGAGCGATCATAAAACGGCTGCAAAAGACGCACTGGCTGAGGCTCGCCTCCTGCACCCCCGCCGTAGAATTATTATATCAACTAAAGCCCACACTTAAACTTTCCACGTGCAAGATTGAATCTATTTAAAAAAATTATTTCATAAGAAGCGAAAAAGGGAAAAAACAATAATGTTGGTGTTGGAGGAGTTGTGAATGACTGCAGGGACACAACATTAGATACACCTGCAGACTGCAGGTGTACCTAATTCACAACTCCTCCAACACGAACATTATTGTTTTTGCACTTTTTGGCTTCTTATTAAATAACTTTTGTAACCTATTTTCATGGGCTTTCCTCTTTGTGATGTTAAGTTCCTGTTATGCGCTGTTATACAGTATATGCCTTGAGCTCTTATTTTGAAGGCGCTAAGAGCGGAAGTGATGACACGTTGGAGTGGAGCGGAGGTTTTTGAAAGAAGGTAAATAAAGTGGTCCTCGTGTAAACTGGAGCCTCCGTGTTTGTTATTTTGTAGTTTCATACAGTATAGGCGACATTTATAAACCCTCGGTTACACTTTTTTAAATAGATTCAATCTTGCACGTGGAAAGTTTAAGTGAGGGCTTTAGTTGCGGCGCATGGACTTAATTTCTAAGTAAAGGTAAGACCATAATAACGTTTTTTTTATTAAATGTGCTTTTTTGTGTGCTACAGTTTGTATGTGTACAGTTAAAGTTAAGTTAAAGTACCAATGATTGTCACACACACACTAGGTGTAATGAAATTTGTCCTCTGCATTTGACCCATCCCCTTGATCACCCCCTGGAAGGTGAGGGGAGCAGTGGGCAGCAGCGGCGCCGCGCCTGGGAATCATTTTTGGTGATTTAACCCCCAATTCCAACCCTTGATGCTGAGTGCCAAGCAGGGAAGAATGCTGGTTTGAGCTTTTAAACATAATCTGTCAACTGCTGCCAATCAAATGGTGAATAAGATACTCTTTAGGGTTCATATGTTTGTAAATCTGATTGTGATGAAGTCAGTGCCTCACCAGTCATCAACCTCACCGCACGTCACTGGTGTAACGGTACACACAAATTTCGGTTCGGTACGTACCTCGGTTTAGAGGTCACGGTTCTGTTCATTTTCGGTACAGTAAGAAAACAACAAAATCTAAATTTTTGGGTTATTTATTTACCAAATTTGCAAAATCTTCCACCAAAAATATGTTTCTTAGTGGAATATTTGATGTGAAGTAATGGGAACCTTGGATAGGTCAATAATTCATAATAACATTGATTTTGATTCAATATTATGTTTTGAGCAATGGCAGTTTGAAAGAAAAAAAAAAACAGCTTTGTTTTATTAGTCAACATTGCAACTTTTTCTAAATTACATTTAACCTTTAAGCTTTTTTTTATTTCACTTTTGTTATGTTTTTGTTTATTTTAATAGTATTTTTAGAATGTGCCGTGGGCCTTTAAAACATTAGCTGTGGGCCGCAAATGGCCTCCGGGGCACACTTTTGACACCCCTGCTATAGATAATAAAAAATTAAATCTTTGGATAAAAAGCAGAGCCTGGCGCGTTTATCATAACTGTCTCTCTCTCTCTGTCTCTGCCCCTCCCTCACCAATGCTGCTGCGCTCACAATTTGTTTTGTTTTCAACCCCTTCTTAACCCTGAACGTACATTGAAAATACACGCAACCCTAACTCAAAATGCCGGACATTTGAGGCATTTAAGAAACTCCGCCCTGACAGCTCCGCAAAAGAGGACATGTCCGGTGAAAAGAGGACGTATGGTCAGTCTATCCTAGCCCGTTAGCTGCTAGCATGGCGTGTGTTGTGCCTCGGTGTGCATTGTTTACACAACGTGCGTTACGCTACTTAATATGTCCGTGAGGAAACTCGTTCGGTACACCTCCGAACCGAACCGGAACCCCCGTACCGAAACGGTTCAATACAAATACACGTACCGTTACACCCCTAGATTGTACCCTAGTACCTACAGGCAGTAGGGCTGGGCGATGGCGTGGACAAAGGTCGGTTGTCGACATAACCCAACTCAGAACCCAAACTCCAGTGGTACTGTAGATCAGTGTTTCTCAACACTGTGCCGTGGGAGATTATCTTATTTCACTTATTTGACGTAAAAATATTTATAGTCTGCAAATAATGTGTCGGTGCTGTCTAGAGCTCGGTAGCGTAACCGTGTTATACTCCTCCATATCAGTAGGTGGCAGCCGGTAGCTAATTGCTTTGTAGACGTCGGGAACATAATTTGTGGTCATCACAATATGATGACAGCGGGAGGCAGCATGCAGGTGAAAATATATCTAATGCTTAAACCAAAAATAAACAAAAGGTGAGTGCCCTTTTAGAAAAGGCATTGAAGCTTAGCGAAACTAAAACTGAAGTGGCTGCAAAGTCAACAAAAACAGAATGCTGGACGACAGCAAAAACTTACAGCGTGTGGAGCAAAGACGGCGTCCACAAAGTATAGCCGGACATGACATGACAATCAACTATGTCCCCACAAAGAAGGATTGCAACAACTTAAATAATTGATTGCTAAAACAAAGCAGATGCGGGGAATAGCACTCGGGGAAGACATGAAACTGCTACAGGAAAACACCAACAAAACAGGAACAGCCACCAAAATAGGAGCGCAAGACAAGAAGTAGAACACTACACACAGGAAAACAGCAAGCAACTCAAAATAAGTCAGGGTGTGATGTGACAGGTGGTGACAGTACACCAGTGACGTGCGGTGAGGTTGATGGCTGGTGAGGCACTGACTTCATCACAGTCACATTTACAAACATATGAACCCTAAAGAGTATCTTATTCACCATTTGATTGGCAGCAGTTAACGGGTTATGTTTAAAAGCTCATACCAGCATTCTTCCCTGCTTGGCACTCAGCATCAAGGCTTGGAATTGGGGGTTAAATCACCAAAAATTATTCCCGGGCGCGGCGCCGCTGCTGCCCACTGCTCCCCTCACCTCCCAGGGGGTGATCAAGGGGATGGGTCAAATGCAGAGGACAAATTTCATTACACCTAGTGTGTGTGTGACAATCATTGGTACTTTAACTTAACTTTAACTTTACACATACAAACTGTAGCACACAAAAAAGCACATTTAATAAAAAAAACGTTATTATGGTCTTACCTTTACTTAGAAATTAAGTCCATGCGCCGCAACTAAAGCCCTCACTTAAACTTTCCACGTGCAAGATTGAATCTATTTAAAAAAGTGTAACCGAGGGTTTATAAATGTCGCCTATACTGTATGAAACTACAAAATAACAAACACGGAGGCTCCAGTTTACACGAGAACCACTTTATTTACCTTCTTTCAAAAACCTCCGCTCCACTCCAACGTGTCACCACTTCCGCTCTTAGCGCCTTCAAAATAAGAGCTCAAGGCATATACTGTATAACAGCGCATAACAGGAACTTAACATCACAAAGAGGAAAGCCCATGAAAATAGGTTACAAAAGTTATTTAATAAGAAGCCAAAAAGTGCAAAAACAATAATGTTCGTGTTGGAGGAGTTGTGAATTAGATACGTCTGCAGGTGTACCTAATGTTGTGGCCCTGCAGTCATTCACAACTCCTCCAACACGAACATTATTGTTTTTGCACTTTTTGGCTTCTTATGAAATAATTTTTTTTAAATAGATTCAATCTTGCACGTGGAAAGTTTAAGTGTGGGCTTTAGTTGATATAACAATTCTACGGCGGGGGTGCAGGAGGCGGGATTACTGGAGCCTCAGCCAGTGCGTCTTTTGCAGCCGTTTTATGATCGCTCAGCACAAGAAATACTTTACACACATACAGTTGTTGACAAAATACACTGTACATTATATACCTCAGCTAACTAAACTATGGAAATGTATAATATAGTTCATATAGCAATACAGTCTCACTGCACAGCAGACCAGCAGTTAGCCACGTCCGGAATCCATGTTGAGGCACTGAGTGACGTGCCTCAACTGGCTGCTGTTCACCGCACCGTCTCTTCTCAGTATTTGAACGGCAAATGTGAAAATTCAGCGATTTTGAATAAAAATAATCTAAAACTGGTGAAGTTAAATGGAAAATAACTTTATAGTATAACCACTGGATACATATAACAATTTAATTTTTTTTTTTTCTTTTTACATTTTTTTTCTTTCATTTTTCTTTCATTTTTTCTGCCTCTAGTGACTGCACGTCACTGCAGTACACCTACTTTGAGACAAGAGCTATAGTGATGCATGCTTGGTTATGGTTTAAAGTCATATCCAACAATTGCGACGACGACTTTTTACTGTCAACTGAGTTTAGTTTTTTAATGATTTCTGCTGGTGGTGTGCCTCCGCATTTTTTCAACGCAAAAAAATGTGCCTCGGCTCAAAAAAGGTTGAAAAACACTGCTGTAGACGTAAGGAAAATTGGCGGATAATTAAGGATCTTTCAACCTAGGGCAGTTTGTTGACATGGTTTTCATCCATTAGTGCATATTTTTATAAAATTGTTGTTTTCTACTCTTGTCTAACAGAGCTAATATGTTTTTCCTACAATGACAATAATACTGTCATAATGTACATATCTCTCTTATGGTAGCTATAAAAAAATACAATGATAAAAATGAAATGTATGCATTTTGTTGGAAGAGGGGAGTCCAAACTACGGGCCGAGTGCGCAGTCTTCGATTTGGCCCTTAGACAGACAGCACTGTGAATACTTTCCGGGTGCACTGTACAGGTACATTAAAGCACAACATGTATTAAAGTAGGTCATCAAAGGGTAGTTTGGTTTTGTTTAGTGCAGGGGTGCTCATTACGTCGATCGCGAGCTACCGGTCGATCTCGGAGGGTGTGTCAGTCGATCACCAGCCAGCCATTAAAAAAATAGTCCTAAAAATAAGCGATCATAAATCTTCACTATGACGTCACTTTCGTCACTTGATTGACATTCACGGCACCCGAGGGTCTTCTGAGATGACGCATTAAAATTACCGACTGGAAGGCGAGAAACACTTTATTTCAACAGACTCTGGCGCCGTACCTGTCGTCAAAACTCCAAAGACCGACTGCACAGTTGCACAATAAAAGCGCTGCTTCATCCTGCCTGCGCTACCAAAATAAGAGTCTCAGAAAGCTGGCGTGCACAAGCTAGCAAGCTACGGAGTTTGCAAACAATGTATTCCTTGTAAAGTGTATACAAAGGAGTACGGAAGCTGGATAAATAAGATGCCAAAAACCAACCACTTTCATGTGGTATTGGACAGAAAGGAGGACTTTTTTTCTCCTCCATTCGAAAATGCGGACATTATCATCACCACTGTCTGATTCCAATCAATGCAAGTCATCAGAATCAGGTAATACACCAACTTATATTCTTGTCTTCATGAAAGAAAGGAATCTATATGTGTTCAACATGCTTGTATTATCTTTAAACACCTTTAACTTATTAACAATATTAACTATATGTGTTAAACATGCTTGTATTATCTTTAAACACCTTTAACTTGTTAACAATATTAACTATATGTATTAAACATACTTGTATTATCATTAAACACCTTTGATTTATTAACAATATTAACTATATGTGTTAAACATGCTTGTATTATCTTTAACCACCTTTAACTTATTAACAATATTAACTGTGTGTTAAACATGCTTGTATTATCTTTAAACACTTATAACTTGTTAACAATATTAACTATGTGTTAAACATTCTTGTATTATCGTTAAACACCTTTAATTTATTAACAATATTAACTATATGTGTTAAACATGCTTGTATTATCTTTAAACACCTTTAACTTGTTAACAATATTAACTATGTGTTAAACATTCTTGTATTATCATTAAACACCTTTAATTTATTAACAATATTAACTATATGTGTTAAACATGCTTGCATTATCACTAATCATCTTTAACTTGTTAACAATATTAACTATATGTGTTAAACATGTTTGCATTATCTTTAAACACCTTTAACTTATTAACAATATTAACTATATGTGTTAAACATGTTTGCATTATCTTTAAACACCTTTAACTTGTTAACAATATTAACTATATGTATTAAACATACCATTATTTTCTTTAAACACCTTTAATTTATTAACAATATTAACTATATGTGTTAAACATGCTTGTATTATCATTAAACACCTTTAACTTGTTAACAAAAACATATGTTTCATAAATAAGTAAATATAAATGATATATATGAATGAGGTAGATCCCCACGACTTGATCAATTGAAAAGTAGCTCGCCTGCAGAAAAAGTGTGAGCACCCCTGGTTTAGTGCATGACCTGCAAGAAAATGAAAATGCGACTAAAAAGTGGATAGTTCATGACGGTTTTACGATGGTGAAAATGTGAGCCTCCTGTGTATCCAGCAAAACAGCAGGAATATAAAGGAGAAGAGTGGAGGTGGTAGTCTTAGCAGGTAGTGTCGGAGCGTGCGGGTCCAAACACGCCCGAGCCACACGGTGGAGGTGCGAGAGAGACGTTAAACACTAACTCTGTTGTCGAGCTGCTCGGCTTCTCCTGTTGAGACACAAGGCCTCTATGGCCTCAGGGCGCAGATGTTTTTCTAATTTGATGCGATGCTATATTGCATCTCACCTCGCTCAAGTCCCGGAGCGCTTCGCTTGACAGTTTAGACAACGGCCGTGATGAATGCGCTCGCTTGGCTCCGCCGCTCGTTCAAAGTGTTCTGAGCTCCCCGCTGAGTCTTTTCTTGTTCTGGCTCGGCTCAGCGGAGGCGCCAGCCAAAAAAAAAAAAGGCAACATGGCATGGCATTGGGTGACGCGGCATTTAAACCGCTTGGCTGGCCTTCCATCAGCTCGCCGCCACGGCGGACGGGGAGGTTGACATTTGAGCGTGACGCCTCCGGATGTTTGCCCGTCGAAAAGAAAATAACCAAGGCCGTGATTTGTTTTTGGGCAGGCACGTTTGGCCGCATCTTCCATGGCGTGCTGCTGGACGAGAAGGACCCCAGTAAGGAAAGGCCGGTCTTTGTGAAGACCGTGAAAGGTAACAGTCCACAGTCATCCCGGTATCATGTACAGTGGAACCTGTTTATGTCGACGCCGTGGGCAAAGGCGGATGTCGACATAACCCAACTCAAACCCCAAACTGCAGTAGTACCGTAGACGTAAGGAAAATTGGTTTATTGACATGGTTTTCATTAGGGATGTCCGATAATATCGGACTGCCGATATCATCGGCCGATAAATGCTTTATCAATCAATCAATCAATCAATGTTTATTTATATAGCCCTAAATCACAAGTGTCTCAAAGGGCTGCACAAGCCACAACGACATCCTCGGTACAGAGCCCGCATAAGGGCAAGGAAAAACTCACCCCAGTGGGACGTCGATGTGAATGACAATGAGAAACCTTGGAGAGGACCGCATATGTGGGTAACCCCCCCCCCCCCCCCCCCCCTCGGGGAGACCGAATGCAATGGATGTCGAGTGGGTCTAACATAATATTGTGAGAGTACAGTCCATAGTGGATCTAACATAATATTGTGAGAGTACAGTCCATAGTGGATCTAACATAATAGTGTGAGAGTCCAGTCCATAGTGGATCTAACATAATAGTGAGAGTCCAGTCCATAGTGGATCTAACATAATAGTGTGAGAGTCCAGTCCATAGTGGATCTAACATAATAGTGAGAGTCCAGTCCATAGTGGATCTAACATAATAGTGTAAGAGTCCAGTCCATAGTGGATCTAACATAATAGTGTGAGAGTCCAGTCCATAGTGGATCTAACATAATAGTGTGAGAGTCCAGTCCATAGTGGATCTAACATAATAGTGTGAGAGTCCAGTCCATAGTGGATCCAACATAATAGTAAGAGTCCAGTCCATAGTGGATCTAACATAGTAGTGTGAGAGTCCAGTCCATAGTGGATCTAACATAATAGTGAGAGTCCAGTCCATAGTGGATCTAACATAATAGTGTGAGAGTCCAGTCCATAGTGGATCTAACATAATAGTGTGAGAGTCCAGTCCATAGTGGATCTAACATAATAGTGTGAGAGTCCAGTCCATAGTGGATCTAACATAATAGTGTGAGAGTCCAGTCCATAGTGGATCTAACATAATAGTGTGAGAGTCCAGTCCATAGTGGATCTAACATAATAGTGAGAGTCCAGTCCATAGTGGATCTAACATAATAGTGTGAGAGTCCAGTCCATAGTGGATCTAACATAATAGTGTGAGAGTCCAGTCCATAGTGGATCTAACATAATAGTGAGAGTCCAGTCCATAGTGGATCTAACATAATAGTGTGAGAGTCCAGTCCATAGTGGATCTAACATAATAGTGTGAGAGTACAGTCCATAGTGGATCCAACATAATAGTAAGAGTCCAGTCCATAGTGGATCTAACATAATATTGTGAGAGTACAGTCCATAGTGGATCCAAGATAATAGTAAGAGTCCAGTCCATAGTGGATCTAACATAATAGTGTGAGAGTCCAGTCCATAGTGGATCTAACATAATAGTGAGAGTCCAGTCCATAGTGGATCTAACATAATAGTGTGAGAGTCCAGTCCATAGTGGATCTAACATAATATTGTGAGAGTACAGTCCATAGTGGATCTAACATAATAGTGTGAGAGTCCAGTCCATAGTGGATCCAACATAATAGTGAGAGTCCAGTCCATAGTGGATCTAACATAATAGTGTGAGAGTCCAGTCCATAGTGGATCTAACATAATATTGTGAGAGTACAGTCCATAGTGGATCTAACATAATAGTGAGAGTCCAGTCCATAGTGGATCTAACATAATAGTGTAAGAGTCCAGTCCATAGTGGATCTAACATAATAGTGAGAGTCCAGTCCATAGTGGATCTAACATAATAGTGAGAGTCCAGTCCATAGTGGATCTAACATAATATTGTGAGAGTCCAGTCCATAGTGGATCCAACATAATAGTAAGAGTTCAGTCCATAGTGGATCTAACATAATAGTGTGAGAGTCCAGTCCATAGTGGATCTAGCATAATAGTGTGAGAGTCCAGTCCATAGTGGATCTAACATAATAGTGTGAGAGTCCAGTCCATAGTGGATCTAACATAATAGTGTGAGAGTCCAGTCCATAGTGGATCTAACATAATAGTGTGAGAGTCCAGTCCATAGTGGATCTAACATAATAGTGAGAGTCCAGTCCATAGTGGATCTAACATAATAGTGTGAGAGTCCAGTCCATAGTAGATCTAACATAATAGTGTGAGAGTCCAGTCCATAGTGGATCTAACGTAATAGTGTGAGAGTCCAGTCCATAGTGGATCTAACATAATAGTGTGAGAGTCCAGTCCATAGTGGATCTAACATAATAGTGAGAGTCCAGTCCATAGTGGATCTAACATAATAGTGTGAGAGTCCAGTCCATAGTGGATCTAACATAATATTGTGAGAGTACAGTCCATAGTGGATCTAACATAATAGTAAGAGTCCAGTCCATAGTGGATCTAACATAATAGTGTGAGAGTCCAGTCCATAGTGGATCTAACATAATAGTGAGAGTCCAGTCCATAGTGGATCTAACATAATAGTGTGAGAGTCCAGTCCATAGTGGATCTAACATAATATTGTGAGAGTACAGTCCATAGTGGATCCAACATAATAGTAAGAGTCCAGTCCATAGTGGATCTAACATAATAGTGAGAGTCCAGTCCATAGTGGATCTAACATAATATTGTGAGAGTCCAGTCCATAGTGGATCTAACATAATAGTGGGAGTCCAGTCCATAGTGGATCTAACATAATAGTGAGAGTCCAGTCCATAGTGGATCTAACATAATAGTGTGAGAGTCCAGTCCATAGTGGATCTAACATAATAGTGAGAGTCCAGTCCATAGTGGGTCTAACATAATAGTGTGAGAGTCCAGTCCATAGTGGATCTAACATAATAGTGAGAGTCCAGTCCATAGTGGATCTAACATAATAGTGTGAGAGTCCAGTCCATAGTAGATCTAACATAATATTGTGAGAGTACCGGTACAGTCCATAGTGGATCCAACATAATAGTAAGAGTCCAGTCCATAGTGGATCTAACATAATAGTGTGAGAGTCCAGTCCATAGTGGATCTAACATAATAGTGTGAGAGTCCAGTCCATAGTGGATCTAACATAATAGTGTGAGAGTCCAGTCCATAGTGGATCTAACGTAATAGTGTGAGAGTCCAGTCCATAGTGGATCTAACATAATAGTGTGAGAGTCCAGTCCATAGTGGATCTAACATAATAATGTGAGAGTCCAGTCCATAGTGGATCTAACATAATAGTGTGAGAGTCCAGTCCATAGTGGATCTAACATAATAGTGTGAGAGTCCAGTCCATAGTGGATCTAACATAATATTGTGAGAGTCCAGTCCATAGTGGATCTAACATAATAGTGAGAGTTCAGTCCATAGTGGATCTAACATAATAGTGTGAGAGTCCAGTCCATAGTGGATCTAACATAATAGTGAGAGTCTAGTCCATAGTGGATCCAACATAATAGTAAGAGTCCAGTCCATAGTGGATCTAACATAGTAGCGTGAGAGTCCAGTCCATAGTGGATCTAACATAATAGTGAGAGTCCAGTCCATAGTGGATCTAACATAATAGTGTGAGAGTCCAGTCCATAGTGGATCTAACATAATAGTGTGAGAGTCCAGTCCATAGTGGATCTAACATAATAGTGTGAGAGTCCAGTCCATAGTGGATCTAACATAATAGTGTGAGAGTCCAGTCCATAGTGGATCTAACATAATAGTGTGAGAGTCCAGTCCATAGTGGATCTAACATAATAGTGTGAGAGTCCAGTCCATAGTGGATCTAACATAATAGTGTGAGAGTCCAGTCCATAGTAGATCTAACATAATATTGTGAGAGTACCGGTACAGTCCATAGTGGATCCAACATAATAGTAAGAGTCCAGTCCATAGTGGATCTAACATAGTAGTGTGAGCGTCCAGTCCATAGTGGATCTAACATAATAGTGAGAGTCCAGTCCATAGTGGATCTAACATAATAGTGTGAGAGTCCAGTCCATAGTGGATCTAACATAATAGTGTGAGAGTCCAGTCCATAGTGGATCTAACATAATAGTGTGAGAGTCCAGTCCATAGTGGATCTAACATAATAGTGTGAGAGTCCAGTCCATAGTGGATCTAACATAATATTGTGAGAGTCCAGTCCATAGTGGATCTAACATAATAGTGAGAGTCCAGTCCATAGTGGATCTAACATAATAGTGTGAGAGTCCAGTCCATAGTAGATCTAACATAATATTGTGAGAGTACCGGTACAGTCCATAGTGGATCCAACATAATAGTAAGAGTCCAGTCCATAGTGGATCTAACATAATAGTGTGAGAGTCCAGTCCATAGTGGATCTAACATAATAGTGTGAGAGTCCAGTCCATAGTGGATCTAACATAATATTGTGAGAGTACAGTCCATAGTGGATCCAACATAATAGTAAGAGTCCAGTCCATAGTGGATCTAACATAATAGTGTGAGAGTCCAGTCCATAGTGGATCTAACATAATATTGTGAGAGTACAGTCCATAGTGGATCCAACATAATAGTAAGAGTCCAGTCCATAGTGGATCTAACATAATAGTGTGAGAGTCCAGTCCATAGTGGATCTAACATAATATTGTGAGAGTACAGTCCATAGTGGATCTAACATAATAGTGAGAGTCCAGTCCATAGTGGATCTAACATAATAGTAAGAGTCCAGTCCATAGTGGGGCCAGCAGGAAACCATCCCGAGCGGAGACGGGTCAGATATTATCAGTATCAGTTTCAAAATTATCGGTATCGGTTTCAAAAAGTAAAATTCATGACTTTTTAAAACGCTGCTGTGTACACGGACTTAGGGAGAAGTACAGAGCGCCAATAAACCTTAAAGGCCCTTCCTTAGCGTGCCGGCCCAGTCACATAATATCTACGGCTTTTCACACACACAAGTGAATGCAAGCATACTTGGTCAACAGCCATACAAGTCACACTGAGGGTGGCCGTATAAACAACTTTACTGTTACAAAAATGCGCCACACTGTGAACCCACACCAAACAAGAATGACAAACACATTTCGGGAGAACATCCGCACCGTAACACAACAGAACAAATACCCAGAACCCCTTGCAGCACTAACTCTTCCGGGACGCTACCATTTACACCCCCCAACCCCCGCCCACCTCAACCTCCTCATGCTCTCACAGGGAGAGCATGTCCCAAATTCCAAGCTGCTGTTTTGAGGCATGTTAAAAAAAAATAATGCAGTTTGTGACTTCAATAATAAATATGGCAGTGCCATGTTGGCATTTTTTTTTCCATAACTTGAGTTGATTTATTTTGGAAAACCTTGTTACATTGTTTATCGCATCCAGCGGGGGAATCAAAACAAAATGAGGCATAATAATGTGTTCATTCCACGACTGTATATATCGTACCGGTAATTAAGAGTTGGACAATATCGGAATATTGGCTATCGGCAAAAAAGCCATTATGGCACATCTCTAGTTTTCATCCATTTGTGCACGTTTTTATTTCGATTTTTGTTTTCTACTCTTGTCTCACAGAGCTAATTTCATTGTATGTTTTGCCTACAATGACAATAATACTGTCATAACGCACATATCTCTCTTATGGTAGCTAAAAAAATACAATGATAAATATGAAATAAATGCATTTTTGTTAGAAGAGTGGTGTCCAAATTAAAGGCCAAGTGCGGCCCTTAGCGGAAGTCTTCAATTTGGCCCGCGAGACAAACTGCACCGGTTCAATAAGCAATTTGGCCGGCAACGGTGTAGTCATATCACATACAAGTCTGATAGCTGCTTTTTTGTCGCCACCTGTTGGCATACTTGCCAACCTTGAGACCTCCGATTTCGGGGTGGGGGGGTTGTCGGAGTGGTCGGGGTGGGGTGGGGGCGTGGTTGGGGGCGGGGCTAAGAGGGGAGGAGTATATTTACAGCTAGAATTCACCAAGTCAAGTATTTCATATATATATATATATATATATATATATAAGAAATACTTGACTTTCAGTGAATTCTAGCTGTATATATATTTATTTTATTTTATATATATATATATATATATATATAAATATATACACAATATATATATATATATACCGTATATATATATATATATATATAAATAAAATAAATACTTGAATTTCAGTGTTCATTTATTTACACATATGCACACACATAACACTCATCTACTCATTGTTGAGTTAAGGGTTGAATTGTCCATCCTTGTTCTATTCTCTGTCACTATTTTTCTAACCATGCTGAACACCCTTTCGCAGGTACCCAGAAAGGTTTCGAGTACCACCAAAAAAACTGAATCTCTGAAGACAGTATAAAAATCTGTGTTAAAGGTGTACAAATACTGTTTGTATAATAAGCATGTTATTTTTTTTTACAAATGAGGGTTAAGAGTTCAGTACTAAAATAAAAATAAAAAAGAATGTGGCTTAAGTACAGTTTTTTAATTGAGCTGCTGCATTTTTTGGTTGGGTTGTTTATTTATTTTGAGTAACTTCTATACATTTCTAAAAGGGGAATAATGTAATAGAGTTATCTGTTTGTCTGTTGCCATCTCCTGGTGAATGTTGGCTATAGCGTACTGGGGTTACTTTTTGGTTGGCCAACGATTTACGTGGTGTTGCGCACCTGACGTCACTCAGGTCCGCATGGAGCTGGAGAGGGCGTGGCTTCCAGCTCCGCCTGAATTTCGGGAGATTTTCGGGAGAAAATTTGTCCCGGGAGGTTTTCGGGAGAGGCGCTGAATTTCGGGAGTCTCCCGGAAAATCCGGGAGGGTTGGCAAGTATGCCTGTTGCCCAAGGAACTTAACTCAACCATTAATTGAACTTACAAGAAAATCAGCACAGCGTTAACGTATATGACCCACTCCAAACAACCTTCCCTAGTCATGGTGACGAGAAAAAAATCATACCATACCAACTGTATTTATAAAGCCTTTTAAAAACAAGCACAGTTGAAAAACAAAGGGCTGTACACCACAAAGAAATAGAGGCAAAGGACAGACTAAAAAATAAAATTTAAAACAGAAATAAAAAATACACATTTAAAAAGCAAATATAAATTACCCTAAGAACAGTTTGTTAGATAAAAAACAGTTTAAAAGTTAAAAACAGTTCAAAAAGTTAAAAGCTAAAAACAGTTTAATGCTGGGTTAAAAGCCAGTGAATAAAAATGGGTTTTAAGAAGGGTCTTAAAAATAGCCAAAGAAGGGGCCTGTCTCACATGGAGAGGGAGATCCTTCCAGAGTTTGGGACCCGCAACAGAGACTAGGGATGTCCCGATCCAGGTTTTTGCACTTCCGATCCGATACCGATATTGTTTTTGCACTTCCGATCCGATACCGATTCTGACCGATACGATACTGACCGATACTGGCCTATCCAAGCATGTATTAAAGTTTAAAGTTATTTAGCCTACTTAGTTGTCAGAATCATGTTGAAAAGGGTTTTAGTACTCTTGATAACAACTAGCCAGCTGAATTAGGGGAGTTTGAATAATATCAATCAATCAATGTTTATTTATATAGCCCTAAATCACAAGTGTCTCAAAGGGCTGCACAAGCCACAACGACATCCTCGGTACAAAGCCCACATACGGGCAAGGAAAAACTCACCCCAGTGGGACGTCGATGTGAATGACTATGAGAAACCTTGGAGAGGACCGCATATGTGGGTAACCCCCCCCCCCCCCTCTAGGGGAGACCGAAAGCAATGGATTTCGAGTGGGTCTGACATAATATTGTGAGAGTCCAGTCCATAGTGGATCCAACATAATAGTAAGAGTCCAGTCCATAGTGGGGCCAGCAGGACACCATCCCGAGCGGAGACGGGTCAGCAGCGTAGAGATGTTCCCAGCCGATGCACAGGCGAGCGGTCCACCCCGGGTCCCGACTCTGGACAGCCAGCACTTCATCCATGGCCACCGGACCTGTGCCCCCCCCCCCCTCAAGGAAAAGGGGAGCAGAGGAGAAAAGAAAAGAAACGGCAGATCAACTGGTCTAACAGGGGGGCTATTTAAAGGCTAGAGTATACAAATGAGTTTTAAGATGGGACTTAAATGCTTCTACTGAGGTAGCATCTCTAATTGTTACCGGGAGGGCATTCCATAGTACTGGAGCCCCAATAGAAAACGCTCTATAGCCCGCAGACTTTTTTTGGGCTCTGGGAATCACTAATAAGCCGGAGTTCTTTGAACGCAGATTTCTTGCCGGGACATATGGTACAATGCAATCGACAAGATAGGACGGAGCTAGACCGTGTAGTATTTTATACGTAAGTAGTAAAACCTTAAAGTCACTTCTTAAGTGCACAGGAAGCCAGTGCAGGTGAGCCAGTATAGGCGTAATATGATCAAACTTTCTTGTTCCTGTCAAAAGTCTAGCAGCCGCATTTTGTACCAACTGTAATTTTTTAACGCTAGACATAGGGAGACCCGAAAATAATACGTTACAGTAGTCGAGACGAGACGTAACGAACGCATGAATAATGATCTCAGCGTCGCTAGTGGATAAAATAGAACGAATTTTAGCGATATTACGGAGATGAAAGAAGGCCGTTTTAGTAACACTCTTAATGTGTGATTCAAAGGAGAGAGTTGGGTCGAAGATAATACCCAATACACAATGGTTGGTAACAAGAAACTGACCTGTTTATTCAAGGATGAACACAAAATAGACAAAATTATACATGACAAACAGAAATGGCATCATTGAAACTAGGGCTGGGCGATATGGCCTTTTTTTAATATTGCGATAATTTAAGGCCATATTGCGATACACGATATGTATCTCGATATTTTGCCTTAGCCTTGAATGAACACTTGATGCATATAATCACAGCAGTATGATGATTCTATGTGTTTTGATTGATTGATTGAGACTTTTATTAGTAGGTTGCACAGTGAAGTACATATTCCGTACAATTGACCACTAAATGGTAACACCCCAATAAGTTTTTCAACTTGTTTAAGTCGGGGTCCACTTAAATTGATTCATGATACAGACATATACTATCAGATATATACTATCATCATAATACAGTCATCACTCAAGATAATCACATTGAATTATTTACATTATTTATAATCCAGGGTGTGGAGGGGGGCGCCGGATGTAAGTGTCAAAAAGACAGCCAAAAGAGTTTGATATGAGAATAAATCTAAAGTTAAAATATAGGGTAGAAATGCACCCATGTACAGGAAATGTAGTCTTGATTTTCAAAATGTTCTTTCAAGGCTTGCATGTCTACATTAAAACATTCTTCTTCATACTGCATTAATATATGCTACTTTTAAACTTTCATGCAGAGAAGGAAATCACAACTAAAAAAATCACTAATGTTTTCATACGGTGTTGATCTGGAAATTTTTGCCTCTGCATTTTGATGGTGTGGACGTGTGGCACCGAACGGAGATAAGCGTCTCGACAGACATTATAATATTTGAACAATGATGACGAAAACGATTTTCTCTGTCGTGTCGGTGTGTCGAAAATTGTTATGTGCTTATTTTTTTATTTGATTTTGTGCGTGGCATAGATTTGCCGTGCGCAGAGGACGTTTGAGCAGGCGCATCACAGCTAACGTTAGCCATGCTGCTACGTCTCTGCTGGGAAAGGGCGTATACGTATGTGACGTATGACGTGACGTATGACGTGACAGTATGTGACGTGTGTAAGAAGGTGCACTTGCTGTCTGTGAGAGGGAGACACAGGAAAGAGTGAGAATAGCCTGTCGTGTAATGCCAGCAGCTAAAAGCAACTGCGTGAGATTCCACAGACCTGCGTATGTGTTGAAGGTGTGCTGGAAAATGCGGAACGGAAATTACAGAGCAGCAGAAAAGTGGAATGTATTATTTAAATAGGTGCATTGGAAAACACGGACCGGAGTTTTTTTTTAAACTGGATCTGGATCGGCATTTTCCCATGCCTTGCCGATACGCATTTTTTGGCAAATATCGGCGGCCGATCCGATCCAAATATCGGATCGGGACATCCCTAGAGCATCTACCATGATAGCAGTAATTGCATGTAGGCGTTCTTCTTTTGTTTGTTTTCTGGCAGCACATGGGCGTTCGCATTGACTTTCGTCTCCTTAACGAATGGGGATTCATGCCGTAAAGCAAGTCAGCTTTTGTAGTTTTTTGTGTGGCAGGGTTCCTGCATCTCTCCTCAAAGTCGCGATACAGACCCCCTCAGGCCACGACAGAGGTGTCATTCAACTAGTTCTAGGTCGATGTATCCACTTTTCACTTTCAACTTTATTTATATAGCACATTTAAACAACAAATTTTTTCCAAAGTGCTGCACAACAATATTAAAAACAATATAAAATAAATATGATTAAAAACTATTTTAAAGGGTAAAACCAATTAAAACAGTAAATAGAAATCACAATTTTAAATGTATCGTCACAAAAGTTATAAAAAATATTGTATGAAGGTTAAAAAGTTACCTAGTGCTACTTTAATACTGCTATGCTTTTATTTTGAAGCTTAGTTTGCACTGAACAGGAAGTCAGTTTGTGCAGATTTTAATGCTGTGTAAATATAGTAATCATTTCACGCCGCTTAGTGATGACTACATTAACAAAGCTCCAACACATTTAGACATTTACATGGAAATTACAACTTTAGAACCAGATGTTGACATAATCGGGTTCCACTGTACAAGTCGATGTGTGGCTGCTCTTGTCTGTCAAACACACTCCTTCATGCGCAGGAACGTGGTGAAAGGACTCAGGGAAATGGACGATTAAAATTTGTTTTTTTTGTTATTAACAACTTTTTGTTACTTTAAAAACATCTCTTTGATAGAGGTGCAACTGGTTATTTGTTGACATAAATAATTCAAATCACATGCTAATTGATACCCCAGGGATCAACACTAGGACCAAAATTGTTAAACCTCTATACAAACAACAGTTGTAAAGTTACAAAGGACTTAAAGTTAGTATTATTGTGTTTTGTTTAGAAGAGAACACAAATAAATAACAGAAGAAATGAAGAGATGGTTTGATAAAAACAGACTTTGGATCTCAGTAAAACTACATCATGCCATTCTATAATAGTAGAAGAAAAAGTCAAATACAAATAAACGGAGTGGACACTGAAAGGGTTAAATAAGTACAATTTTGGGGTGGAAATCCCATATAGAAATATACACGGTAAGGTAGTGAGAAATATAAAAATCACTCCATGTCCTCCACTGCTGGCTATATCTGAGTTGTTGTGTAGAGAAATATGGAGAAATAATAACAAGGTTAAATTAAAGCTGCAAGCAGCATTGGTCGGGCCCGCGTATTTGGCAGGTGCTAGTCCTAAGTGTCCCAATACTTTTGTGTACTTTTAGTCTGAAGTGTCCCAAGACTTTTGTCTAGTGTACGTACCTTGTCTGCATTGTGTGGGCACGTTGGTGCTTCCTGCTTTTAAGCAGCCATCTTAAAAAAACATCAGCGCAGCAGCATCAGCGCAGCGGGTCTTTGAAGGGTCATAAAATCAAAACCGGAGCAGGTATTAAAACGCTGTTCTGTTATTTTATACACAAGGGTTCAATCTCTCTCCTGTGTTAGTTTGAAGCCGAAACGACAAACGCGCTCAGAGGAGATAGATTTTGAAGAAAGGTGACCGTTTTTTACAAAAAATGTTGTTTTGAAGGGGGAATAGCAAACTTCCTGTAGATTTTTGCTGTGGGGTGTCAATTTATGAAATGTAGGTCTAAGTGAGACCTACGAAGAGGTTTTTGTTTCATGTTTCTCCGACCTTCCCAGTGGGAGTTACAGGCAGTTTTGTCATTTTTTTCTTCCGAGGAGCAGTTTTTTCTCCGTTTTATTCAAAAATTGCTCTAGAGCGCAATTTTTAAATTTGGGGTTAGGTTTTTTTATTAGATCGCAATTTTTGCCAGTCCTGATGTGTACATTCAGTTTGGTGAGTTTTGAAGCGTGTTAAGGGGGTCAAATTACAGCTCAAAGAGGCAAAAGTTACTGTTTTTAGTACTTTTTTGTCTTGAAGGGGGAATTGCCAACTTCCTGTTGATTTTAGCCCGACAATGTACTATTATGAAATGTAGGTCTAAGTCAGACCTACATAGAGGTTTTTGTTTCATGTCTCTCCGACCTTCCTAGTGGGAGTTACAGGCAGTCTAGTTTTCTTTTTTCCTAGGGGGCGCTAGAGCGCAATTTGTATTTTTGGGGTTTGGTTTTTTATCAAAAGGCAATTTTCGCTAGCCCTGATGTGTGCGTCAAATATGGTGAGTTTTGAAGCATGTTAAGTGGGTCAAATTGCAGCTCAAAGAGGCGGCCGGTATACTAATAATAATAAAACCTTCAATAGGTCCTTATGTCCCATTGCATAAGGACTCCCTGTGGGAGTCCTTATGCAATGGGCCATGCGGGCCCTAATAATGGAAAACATTCACAAACTTTATTTTTTTTAATCCAAAACAAGTAATTTAAAACATTTGTATGCACGTACAACACTTAAGACCTTTATCAGTACTATATGTTGAATTAAATGATTGAACCATACTTGCCAACCCTCCCGGATTTTCCGGGAGACTCCCGAAATTCAGCGCCTCTCCCGAAAACCTCCCGGGACAAATTTTCTCCCGAAAATCTCCCGAAATTCACGCGGACCTGAGCGACGTGTCGACAGCCTGTTTTCACGTCCGTAAAGCAGTTCGTCTGCCGTAAACGGCAATGTTGTGACACTCTTAAACAGGACAATACTGCCATCTACTGTACATGCATATGTGACAATAACATCTCGGGCTTTTAGAGAGTGCAGTGCACAACTGCGCACACAACAAGGAGACGAAGCAGAATGCATCATCAGAGAGGGTGTTCAGCATGGTTAGAAAAATAGTGACAGAGAATAGAACAAGGATGGACAATTCAACCCTTAACTCAACAATGAGTAGATGAGTGTTATGTGTGTGTATATGTGTAAATAAATGGACACTGAAATTCAAGTATTTCTCTTATTTATATATATATATAATAAAATAAATATATATATATTTATATAGCTAGAATTCACTGAAAGTCAAGTATTTCTTATATATAAATATATATATGAAATACTTGATTTGGTGAATCCTACCTCGGATAAGCGGAAGAAGATGGATGGATGGATAGCTGTAAATATACTCCTACCCTCTTAACCACGCCCCCCCGGGACCACTCCCCCCCACACCCCCACCACCATCTCCCGAAATCGGAGGTCTCAAGGTTGGCAAGTATGGATTGAACGGATTAATAAACAAAGTTTAAGAAACTGTTCAAACTCAAAGTGTTAAAGTACAAAGACGAAGAACCCTGATCAACATCTTGAACCTTATTTAGAAATGAGAACATCCTATTTATCACATTACGTGAACCACAAATTATCTACCGTAGTTTTCGGAGTATAAGTCGCACCTGCCGAAAAAGCATAATAAAGAAGGAAAAAAACATATATTAAAAAACTGCGACTTATAGTCCGAAAAATACGGTATTTATTTCTGAAAACTCTTTGTTTATTTATATTTTAATAATTATCTACTTACTCGTTTTTTGACTGTTGTGTTAGAAACAGGGCTAAGATTAAACAAGCTCGGCTTCCTCCTACTCCTTTTCGAACATGCTGTAATGAGAAACTGCAAATATGTGCTGTATCGCATTGTAACTATGCATGTTCCAAATAACCTCAAGTCAAAAGTATTGTGAATTACATTTATATAGCGCTTTTTCTCTGGAGTGTCAAAAGGCTTTTACATAGTGAATGCCATTATCCACATGAAGCTACTTTTTAAAGCAGTGTGGGAGCAGGTGAGTCAAGTGCCTTGCCCAGGAACAGAACGGCAAGGATGGCAGTAGCGGGTGTCGAACATGGAACTTTCAAGTTGCTGGCCCCTTAATTGCTGACTTATCAGCCCGTTTGTGTCTTGTAGATCACGCTTCTGAGGTCCAGGTGACCATGATGTTGACTGAAAGTTGCAAGCTTCGCGGTCTTCATCACAGGTGAGTGTCTGCAGAAAACTGAAGAACATAATTACATTTTTCAAATAGTTTGGAAACACATCAAATGTAATGTAAATGCATATCCATTTTGGAAATAAGGGCTTTTATTTCCCTTGGAAAGTAAAATACAAAGTCATTTATTTTATTCTGATGGGCGCTTTCAGTCACTGTTGTCAAAATAAAACTAAGCCAACTTGTCTTCTCACCAGGAATACTGAAGGAACTTGACAATTTATGGTGTGTTAATAGGAACTAACCCGAGCTGTCCAATGGTACTTAAGATGTTCCCCCTTGACTGGATTTTCAGCAGTTCCTACTGCCAAAAATGGACGGTCAAAACTAGGGGTGCACGAGAAATAATAATAGTAATTAAAGCTTCAAGCAGCGATGGACGGGACCGACTTTGACGGCTCATAAAATCCAAACCGGAGCAGTAATTAAGACTCTTTCGTCAACTTTTAATCATAAGAGTTCAATCTCTCTCTTGTGCTAAGTTGAAGCCGACACAACAAACACGCTCAGAGGAGATAATGTTTGAAAAAAGGTGACTGTTTTGACCCAACGTTTGTTTTGAATGGGGAATTGCAAACTTCCTGTTGATTTCTGCTGGGGGTTGTCAGTTAATGAAATCTAGGTCTAGTCAGACCTACATAGAGGTTGTTGTTTCATGTCTCTATGACATTCCTACTGGAAGTTGCAGGCAGTTTTGTCTGTTTTCTTCCTAGGAGCAGTTTTGTCTGTGTTTTCTTCCTAGGGGCAGTTTTGTCTGTGTTTTCTTCCTAGGGGGCGCTAGAGCGCAATTTTGAGTTTTGGGGTTTGGTTTTTTGATTAGATCGCAATTTTCGCCAGTCCTGATGTGTGTGTCCAATTTGGTGAGTTTTGAAGCATGTTAAGGGGGTCAAATTACAGCTCAAAGAGGCAAAGGTGACTGTTTTTACTAAACTTTTGTTTTGAAGGGGGAATTGCAAACTTTCTGTTGATTTTTGCTGTGGGTTGTCAGTGTATGAAATGTAGGTCTAAGTGAGACATACATAGAGGTTTTTGTTTCATGTCTCTACGACATTCCTACTGGAAGTTACAGGCAGTTGTGTCTGTGTTTTCTTCCTAGGGGGCGATAGAGCGCAATATTGAGGTTTGGGGTTTGGTTTTTTTGATTAGATCGCAATTTTCGCCAGTCCTGATGTCTGTGTCCAATTTGGTGAGTTTTGAAGCATGTTAAGGGGGTCAAATTACAGCTCAAAGAGGCAAAGGTGACTGTTTTTACTAAACTTTTGTTTTGAAGGGGGAATTGCAAACTTTCTGTTGATTTTTGCTGTGGGTTGTCAGTGTATGAAATGTAGGTCTAAGTGAGACATACATAGAGGTTTTTGTTTCATGTCTCTACGACATTCCTACTGGAAGTTACAGGCAGTTGTGTCTGTGTTTTCTTCCTAGGGGGCGATAGAGCGCAATATTGAGGTTTGGGGTTTGGTTTTTTTGATTAGATCGCAATTTTCGCCAGTCCTGATGTCTGTGTCCAATTTGGTGAGTTTTGAAGCATGTTAAGAGGGTCAAATTACAGCTCAAAGAGGCAAAGGTGACTGTTTTTACTAAACTTTTGTTTTGAAGGGGGAATTGCAAACTTTCTGTTGATTTTTGCTGTGGGTTGTCAGTGTATGAAATGTAGGTCTAAGTGAGTCATACATAGAGGTTTTTGTTTCATGTCTCTACGACATTCCTACTGGAAGTTACAGGCAGTTGTGTCTGTGTTTTCTTCCTAGGGGGCGATAGAGCGCAATATTGAGGTTTGGGGTTTGGTTTTTTTGATTAGATCGCAATTTTCGCCAGTCCTGATGTCTGTGTCCAATTTGGTGAGTTTTGAAGCATGTTAAGAGGGTCAAATTACAGCTCAAAGAGGTGGCGGTATAATAATAAAGAAATAAATAAAACGCTAGAAATTCAATAGGGTCCTCTGTCCCAAAGGGACTCGGTCCCTAATAATAATCATAAATAATAATAAAAAATAAACGTCTAGATGTCAGGGAATTCAAATCCAAATAAGAGTGAAAAATTTCAAGCTGCAAACTATGGGTGCACGAGAAATATCAAGCAGATCATTATCATGAAAGAATTACGTCATACCAATGAATTCGATAACATAAAAAAAAACTAATTGCCTGTGTAGGTGAGTTAAGGTGAGCAAATCAAGCGCTCCTTTTCTCGTGCCGGTGCAGACGTAAACTTCCCATTGTAAACAAATGTGTGGGACTTCTTCACTCTTTTAGAAGAGGACATGTTGCATTCTACTTGCAGTTAACATAACCAAAAATAAACAAAAGGTGAGTGCCCCTAAGAAAAGGCATTGAAGCTTAGGGAAGGCGATGCAGAACGAAACTAAAACTGAACTGGCTACAAAGTAAAAAAAAAAAAAAAACAGAATGCTGGACGACAGCAAAGACTTACTGTGGAGCAAAGACGGCGTCCACAAAGTACATCCGAACATGGCATGACAATCAACAATGTCCCCACAAAGAAGGATAAAAACAACTGAAATATTGTTGATTGCTAAAACAAAGTAGATGCGGGGAATAGAGATGCGCGGTTTGCGGGCACAACCGCGGAGTCCGCGGATCGGGCGGATGAAATTAAAAAAAATTAGATTTTATCCGCGGGTCGGGTCGGGTGGTTGAAATAAAGAACAATTTGATTTTAAATAGATTCAGGCGGGTGGCAGTTAAACCAATTGGGAAATGTATATACATAGTTAAATGTTGTTACCCACATACGAAAAACGAGCAGGCACCTGCTGCATATGCCACAACAGAAGAAAAAAAAAAAAAGGGATGGACACTTTTACGGAGCGGAGAAGGGACGCCTCGCCGGGGTCCGGGACCGAGGCCCCTTCCCCCGAGAGGGCCCCACCGGGAGCCATAGCTGAGGCGATCCGCGAGAAGGGCCCGACGCGCGTCCAGGGTCACCACCGCGCCCACCGCACCGACACCCCGCCTCGTCCGCCTTCGCCGCGGCCGGCGTCACGCGCAGCAGGTAAGCAGCTTACCTGCCCGCCACCCCCGTGGCCGGGGGCTCGTAACAGGGGTCACTCCGCGCGCTCCGCCCGCGCAGCTTACCTGCCCGCCACCCCCGTGGCCGGGGGCGCGTAACAGGGGTCACTCCGCGCGCAGTGCGCTCACGAAAGGGGTGGGGCTCACCCTGGTTGATATAGACAGCAGCTAGGACGGTGGCCATGGAAGTCGGAACCCGCTAAGGAGTGTGTAACAACCCACCTGCCGAATCAACTAGCCCTGAAAATGGATGGCGCTGGAGCGTCGGGCCCATATACCCGGCCGTCGCCGGCAGCGAGACGCGCTTGGAGGTGCGCTCAGCGCGGCTCCCATATGATTGCGCACTGGTGTGCGTCTGGGTCGTGACAGCGTGGCACGCGAATGTCTGTGCTGCATTGGATCAGTCTCCTTTCTTTAACAGGCAAAAGCTTTATAACCTCACTAATGCCTTGCATCGTCTATATTAGATATATAACAACGGGCGGGCGGATGGCGGGCGGATGCGGTTCTGATCAAATGTTAGATCGGGTGGATTGCGGATGGTTGACGACTTTCTGATGCGGTTGCGGATTAAATAATTGCCTATCCGCGCATCTCTAGCGGGGAATATCGCTCAAAGGAAGACATAAAACTGCTACAGGAAAATACCAAAAAAAAAAGAGAAAAAGCCACCAAAATAGGAGCGCAAGACAAGAACTAAAACACTACACACAGGAAAACAGCAAAATAGTCCAAATAAGTCAGGGCGTGATGTGACAGGCGGTGACCGTACACTTACTTTGAGACAAGAGCTATAGTGATGCATGCTTGGTTATGGTTTAAATTCATATACAACAGTTGCGACAACGACTTTTTACTGTCAGATGAGTTTCATTTTTTAATAATTTCTGCTGGTGGTGGGCCTCTACGCAAAAAATGTGCCTTGGCTCAAAAAAGGTTGAGAAACATTGCCCTAGAGAAGCTGCCAAAAAATGAAAACAAAAAAACCCCCATGACATTAGATTTGTGTTTTGTTGCATGAAATACTCTGACATTGTATTGCTCCACAGCACACAAGAGCAGTGGGCTTATTGGTGATGCAAGTTGTGCCAAACAACAAGGTGAAAGAGAGCAAAGGGCCCAGAGAAGATGAGAGAGAAGTTTAGCGATCATTTAAAAGGGAAAAAAGATAGTGGTGAAATGTTTGTGATACAGAGCTGACACTTCACTATATCACTACATCATGACACAACATCATCATGCATATTGAAGAGCAGCAACACGTCTATTTAGGTGGCTAACATCTTATATCTTTATCTTGCAAAGCCAATGTTTTATTCAAATACTTGTGAGAACACGTTAGTTAACCAGTTGTATGTCAAACACCACTCCTCCATTTAATTAATTTATTATCTATTACCTGCTCCATGTTCATCTGGCTACACAGTTGTTGTCTTTTTTGACTTTTTCAACTTATTTTTTAATGTACTGTAAGTTAGGGATGTCCCGATCCGATATTTGGATCGGATCGGCCGCCGATATTTGCAAAAGAATTCCGATCCAGATCCAGTTAAAAAAAACAACTCTGCTCCGTGTTTTCCAACGCATCTATTTAAATAGTACATTCCACTTTTCTGCTAGTCCCTATAATTTCCGTTCCGCATTTTCCAGCACACCTTCAACACATCCACAGGTCTGTGGATTCTAACGCAGTTGCTTTTAGCTGCTGGCATTACACGACAGGCTCTTCTCACTCTTTCCTGTGTCTCCCTCTCACAGACAGCAAGCGCACCTTCTTACACACGTCACATACTGTCACGTCATACATCACATACGTATACGTCCTCCCCGAGCAGAGAGGTAGCAGCATGGCTAACGTTAGCTGTGATGCTAGCGCAGCCGTGTGACCAACGTTCTCTCTAAGGTGCGCGCTTGTGCAATTGCGCACTGTTTAAACGTCCTCTGTGCATAGCAATTATATGCCATTTAGGACTACAACTTGACAAAAGTATTGGGACACTTAGGACTACCACTGGACAAAAGTCTTGGGACACTTACACTGGACAAAAGTATTGGGACACTTACGCCTAAACTTGACAAAAGTATTTGGACACTTAGGACTAAAACTGGACAAAAGTATTGGGACACTTCGGACTACCACTTAACAAAAGTATCGGGACACTTAGGACTAAAATTGGACAAAAGTATTGGGACACTTAGGACTAAAATTGGACAAAAGTATTGGGACACTTAGGACTAAAATTGGACAAAAGTATTGGGACACTTAGGACTACCACTTGAAAAAAGTATTGGGACACCTACACTGGACAAATGTATTGGGACACTTAGGACTACAACTTGACAAAAGTATTGGGACACTTACTACTAAAACTGGACAAAAGTATTGGGACACTTAGCACTAGTTTTACTTGTTTTGGAAAGTCTTGACAAGGCGAATTTTCTTGTTCTATTGGCAGATAATTTTGCTTAGTTCAAATAAAATACCCCTCATTTTTGTATTTTTTTTCTTGTTTTTGAACACTGACTTTTTGCAGGGAATGTCAATCAAGTGACGAAAGTGACGTCTCGGTGAAGATTGACGGTGGCTGATTTTTAGGTCTATTTTTTTAATGCCTGGCTGGCGATGGACTGAACACACCCTCCCTCCGCGGTCCACCGCTAGCTGGCCATTGACGTGATGGTTGATCTGTTTGTCCCTGTATTCTCACGAGGGAGATGAACTTGACCTGCTGAAGGATCCATGACAACACCCCAGCTCTTTAGTAACTCTTTGGCCCCAAACCAATGCTTTTTAACAAGCTGTTGAAACAAGTCCGTCGACACTAAATGTCAGAGAATTGAAATCCAAATACGATGCTGTAAAATTTCTAGGTGCCTTCTTTCTGCCTCATCAACAAGTTTGGATTAGATTGTCTTGTGGCGGAAAAACAAAGTCATAGCCGACACCTTTCCTCTCCGTGAGGTCTGAGGTTTCCTCTTCCGCTGTTAAACAGTGTTTTGGAATTAATCCCTGCCAACTTCACCTTTGACGTCCAGATCCGCACACCTCAGTTAAAACCTGGCATTATTGTCTTTTGTCTAAAGGAATTTCATTGTGCCGAAGAAGTGTTTGCAACATTTATGCGTTTGCCCTAAATTGTTCCCGCGCTCTTCGCCCCCCCTCCAGAAACTTGCTGCCTGTCAGTCACGTGTGCACGGAGGACGGCGAGAAGCCCATGGTGCTGCTGCCTTTCATGGCCTGGGGGAACCTGAAGCTGTTCCTGCGCCAGTGCAAGCTGGCTGAAGCCAACAACCCGCAGGTGAGGCTCTTGGTGCGGTCCAATCATGTGGCCCTCAAACACAAAGCCACCGCAAGCAATGAATAATTGAGGCTTCGCCGCCTCAAGTTTGTTGGTAATTGTTCATTAGAGCTGGGCGATAAAACAATATCAAATATATCGCAATAGACAAGTCATCAATTTCAATAAAAAAATGCGTGTGATAAAATGTTGGATACCGTATTTTCCGCACTATTAGCCGCACCTAAAAACCACAAATTTACTCAAAAGCTGACAGTGCGGCTTATAACCCGGTGCGCTTTATATATGGATTAATATTAAGATTCATTTTCATAAAGTTTCGGTCTCGCAACTACGGTAAACAGCCGCCATCTTTTTTCCCCGTAGAAGAGGAAGTGCTTCTTCTTCTACGCAAGCAATCACCAAGGTAAGCACCCGCCCCCATAGAACAGGAAGCGCTTCTTCTTCTACTGTAAGCAACCACCTGCCCGCGTAGAAGAAGAAGAAGAAGCGCGCGGATATTACGTTTCATTTCCTTTGTGTGTTTACATCTGTAAAGACCACAAAATGGCTCCTACTAAGCGACAGGTTTCCGGTTCATGAAAAGACGCAATCTCTCCATCCGCACACGGACTACTATTTCACAGCAACTGCTTAAAGACTTTCAAGAAAAGCTGGCTGCTTTCCGTGCATATTGTAAAAACAAGATAGCTGAAAAAAAGATCCGGCCAGAGAACATTATCAACATGGACGAGGTTCCACTGACTTTTGATATTCCTGTGAACCGCACTGTGGATACAACGGGAGCACGTACGGTGAATATTCGCACCACAGGGAATGAGAAGTCATCCTTCACTGTGGTTCTAGCTTGCCATGCTAATGGCCAGAAACTTCCACCCATGGTGATATTCAAAAGGAAGACCTTGCCAAAAGAGACCTTTCCAGCCGGCGTCATCATAAAAGCTAACTCGAAGGGATGGATGAAGAAAAGATGAGCGAGTGGTTAAGGTAAGTTTAAGTTTACGCGAAGAGGCCGGGTGGCTTTTTTCACGCAGCTCCGTCCATGTTGATATACGACTCCATGCGCGCCCACATCACGCTGGTTTTTAATATATTATTAAAGTTTGACTGACCTATCTGACTGTTTTTTTGACATTCCTTTAGCGCAGTTAGATGCGGCTTATAACACGGGGCGGCTTATAGGTGGACAAAGTTTTGAAATATGCCGTTCATTGAAGGCGCGGCTTATAACCCAGGGCGCCTTATGGTGCGGAAAATACGGTAATTATTTTTTTCTTTTTCGTCGGAACAAAGCGGAAGTTGCAAAGCAAGGTTGGTTGCATGAACAAAGGCACTCGCTCGCTGGTAACCAAGCAACGCAGGAAGTGATCACTGATCAGCAGTGTTGCGTTAGTTACTTACTAGTTACAGTTACTAGTTACTTTATTTCAAAAGTAACTCAGTTACTTACACCAAAAAGTCATGCGTTACTGTGAAAAGTAACTATTGTTGCGTTTTGGACCAGTTGTTCCTCCCAGGGAATTCAAGTCACAAGTCGCTCCCAAGCTCTTTACGACACTTAAAGCTGAGTAGAAAAACCACCAGAGACAGAATAGGTATTTTGTAATATATTTGCAAAGCTTTGCAGATATACATTGAGACCAGTCCAGCGTAGAACATTCAATTGCGCCCCTAAGATGGTCTGTCCTCCCGAAAAAACCCTCTCCCCTCTTAAGTCTCTCTAGTCAAAACACATGCACATTATCTCTCTTTCTTACATTCCAAAGCTTCAAGGTTAACACACAGTTTACTTGCAGACAAACAGAAAGAGAACAAATGGAAAAACACGAGCTGTTTTCAAATATGACTATGAAATAAAAGAAGTAACACTTAAATTCGGATATATGTAAATATCTGCCTCTGACAGTTAGTTAGTTCTTTTTTTTTAATTTTATTTTAAGGCTGCCATTAATGCCCTTTTAACCTTCATTTCAGTACTGTTATTGCACTGGAGAATAATACAATCTGTTGATCAACTTGACGTGCATTTGCATCACTGAACTCTGCTAAGCAATGTGGTCTACATACAACACACAAAGATATGTTTCAAAGGGCCAATTTATTTTGGGCCAGAACAAATTGACAACACTTTTTTAAATAGCTACAACATAACATACATAAGTAACAAACCGCATAATAACATGTCACAACATAGCTGTAAACCTGGCTTCACCCAAGGAAGGCACACATGACATGATTATATGTCGTGTCACTATATACCGCACACGTACTGCTATACAAACGCCTAACCAGGCCTTTTTTTCTCTCAAGGAATTGTGAAATAAAATCATGTCTTCAGGAGATCAACACTGTACAGAAGCCCAGAACACTCTACGCATTTCCCCAGTTTTAGTTTAGAGAAAAGGAATGATTGGCCTGGCCCACTAGAATCCCTCTTTATGTTTGAACTTTATAGTCTATACATTTAAAGTGATGTGATAATCAAACACTCAGAAGTCTACAATGAAAGAGTATATCAGAGAATTGACAGAGTGTGTGTACCTTCAGTGCTGAATGATGAGCAGAGGCAGAGTTTGGAGTGTCTTCTTTAGCTTGCTTTCCATGTTTATGTGCTCACTGTGTCCAGGTACTTGGAAAATGTTTTTGTGCCATTTGCCGTTTGACGCCCGCTATCATGCTAACTAGCTGCCTGAAAGCGGGTGACCCCACTGTAGAAATAGCCTGCATGTCTTCTAGCACATACGATGCAATGGCTCTATCAATGTTGTCCTGGCTAGCAGTCCCTCCATTAAAATCCTTAGGTGGAGGTGGAGGTGAAGTGGTATCGAAGTCTGTGTCTCTCTTTACTAGCTTCGTCGAAGCATGTTGCTTTTGTAGCTGTTTCAGCAGATTTGAATTGATACGATCTTTGATCCAAGACACAACTTACATTCTTTTATTTGTGCTCGACAAAAGAAAAGTAGTGAGAATATCTCCATGTTAAGAAACTCGGCTTCGGCTCCGCCATGATGTCTTGTTAGTAACACACACGCCCCCTGCCCCACACACACACACACACACACACAAAATTAAAGGATTTTTAAGTGCGCCTTATAGTCCGAAAAATACGGTGGATGATGACGATCCGGACACAGTTGTAATTCTGGAGTATTTATTAGAAGGTATATTTCTGACCATACAGATTGTAAACAGGGGTCGCAACACCAGAAGTATATTACCTGAGGGGGCGTGGCTACAGGTTTACAGTTGTCAAATTTGGAAGTGTTTTTGGAGTCGTTATATAATTAGGGCCCGCATGGCCCATTGCAAAAGGACCTATTGTATTTGTAAGGTTTTATTCTTTATTCTTTATTCTTCCGCCGCCACATTAAACTGTAATTTGACCCACTTAACATGCTTCAAAACTCACCATATTTGACCCACACATCAGGACCTGCGAAAATTGCCTTTTTAAAAAAAAAAACCGAACCACAAAACTCAAAATTGCGCTCTAGCGCCCCCTAGGGAAAAAAAAAACTAGAATGCCTGTAACTCCCACTAGGAAGGTCGGAGAGACATGAAACAAAAACCTCTATGTAGGTCTGACTTACACCTACCTTTCATAATTGTATATGCTCGGGCAAAAATCAACAGGAAGTTGGCAATTCCCCCTTCAAGACAAAAAAGTACTAAAAACAATAACTTTTGCCTCTTTGAGCTGTAATTTGACCCCCTTAACACGCTTCAAAACTCACCAAACGCACACATCAGGACTGGCAAAAATTGCGATCTAATAAAAAACCTAACCCCACATTTAAAAATTGCGCTCTAGAGCAATTTTTTAATAAAACGGAGAAAAAACTGCTCCTCGGAAGAAGAAAATGACAAAACTGCCTGTAAGGTCGGAGAGACATGAAACAAAAACCTCTCCGTAGGTCTCACTTAGACCTACATTTCATAAATTGACAACCCCCAGCAAAAATCAACAGGAAGTTTGCTATTCCCCCTTCAAAACAAATTTTTTGTAAAAACCGGTCACCTTCCTTCAAAAACGAACTCCTCTGAGCGCGTTTGTCGTTTCGCCTTCAAACTAACACAGGAGAGAGATTAAACCCTTGTGATTACAATGACAGAAGCGCTTTTTTTCTAACTGCTCCGGTTTTGATTTTATGACCCTTCAAAGACCCGCTGCGCTGATGCTGCTGCGCTGCTGTTTTTTTAAGATGGCTGCTTAAAAGCAGGAAGCACCAACGTGCCCACACAATGCAGACAAGGTAGGTACACTAGACAAAAGTCTTGGGACACTTCAGACTAAAAGTAGACAAAAGTATTGGGACACTTAGGACTAGCACCTGCCAAATACGCGGGCCCGACCAATGCTGCTTGCAGCTTTAATTTTACTTGACATTTTCAATGATAATAAAGTTGTTAAATGATCTACTCAAAACAAAACAAAAAATATGGGACATGTACATGTGAAAGAGACAGGTTGGTAGATGAAAATACATCTAAAGGTCAAATAAAGTGTAGAAATGCACCCTATTGCAGGAAATGTATTTTCTTTTGGGAGTTGTGTTGCAGCACATTTTCTCCAAGGGTGCTCACATCTGTGGATATATCTGCATCCTCATAGCTTGGTACCTTCTAAGCATTTATTTCGCAGTTGGTTTGTGAGTGCAGTGTGAAAGAGTTTAGCCTCAGCTCCAGTTGCCTCCATTTTAACGGTTATTCAGAGAATTGCTGGAATAAAGACTGCATTGTGATTCAGTAATTTATGACTTTTGCGGACGAGGAGCAGGTATTAAAATGCTTATTCCTGGCCGGCAAAGCGGAGGAGCAGGCGTTCTAGCGGCCAGCGACTCGCGAAATGCGTTTACACAAGAGTGCAAATAAATCCTTCAGCCTGTCAGATGTGTCAGTCCAGAAAAGAATGGCTGGTGTGTTTGCGGTTGCATGTGTTTTCAGAGTTGATGTAGTCGTGCAGCAGGTGAGATTAGGACTGGCTACATCAAGACAATCAGGCTTTTGTGCGCCTTGACCTGGGGGAGGCTTCCTTGGCAGAGACACGGTGCACAGATCCAGTCCATCAATCTTACTCAAGTAGCAAATCGCAAGACGGAGCTTGCCGTCCTTCTCCAAACCGGCTCGGTGCGATCTCATTAGGAGTTTTTGTAGCGCTGGCGGGAGACAACAGCGTTTAGTGGAGGTGTTGCAACAGCCGTAAATCTCAGGCTGGGGCCACATGGCGGTGGAAGGGAGACTGACAGCAAACATCCCCTGGCAGAGCAAAGAGGTGTCGAGTGTTCCCACGGTGTACGGACCTCGCCCATTAGCTTATCTGCTTGGTGGACCTTTTATTGCACCATTCCACATCACACAATGTCAGAATCATGCCTGTCAACTTGCAGTCCACACATGTCTCTTATGTGTGACTGCCATCTACTAGTTCAACAAAAACATAATTTCTTTTTTTTTTGTACAAATTGCCAGTTTTCCCGAAATTCAAGAAATTCCACACTGCTTTTCCCATATATCAAACACAAAGCATGTTTTCCCTTTACCAAAATCCTGTTTTTTCCAGAATTTCCGGTATTTTTTCTCCCCAGTGACAATGAATGGGCATTATACAATCTACTGCATATCCCACATTTCTCGTCCGATTAGAACCGTTCCGACATCCACACACTCCACTCACCTTGGACTATCAAACTTCCATTTTCCAAGTTTAAAAGAAATCCAGGAATTTTCAGAATTCCCGGTTTTCCAAAGCCCTGTTTTCACCTCTTCCTGGAAAGTTTTCACAATCCACATTTTTCAACCGTTTTTGACAATTCCACCTTCAAAACATTTTTCTTAATTGGGACAACAATATTACCTTTTATTTTTTTTGTACAAATTCCTGAAATTCCAGGAATTCTGAAATACCCATTCTCAATTCAAACTGTTACTACGTCAATATTTTTTCAACCGATTTTACAAAAATTCCAACACCAACCCATTCATATCATCTGGAACAATTGTGCTAAGATCAATATTTTCAAAAATTTCTGGTTTTCCCGAAATCCCCAAATTTCCAGGGACTTTCCATTCAAATAAACAGGAATATCTCTAAAAATGTTCCGCATTTTTTCAACCCAATTATCCACCCACACTTTCCATATACCGAACGCAAAACAGGCTTTTCCCTTTACCAACATTCCCGGTTTTCCAGTAATTTTCTCCCAAGTGACAATGAATGGGAAATATACAATCTACTGCATATCCCACATTTCTCGTCCGATTTGAACCGTTCCGACATCCACACACTCCACTCACCTTGGACTATCAAACTTCCATTTTCCAAGTTTAAAAGAAATCCAGGAATTTTCAGAATTCCCGGTTTTCCAAAGCCCTGTTTTCACCTCTTCCTGGAAAGTTTTCACAATCCACATTTTTCAACCGTTTTTGACAATTCCACCTTCAAAACATTTTTCTTAATTGGGACAACAATATTACCTTTTTTTTTTGTACAAATTCCCGGTTTTCCCGAAATTCCAGGAATTCTGAAATACCCATTCTCAATTCAAACTGTTACTACGTCAATATTTTTTCAACCAATTTTACAAAAATTCCAACACCAACCCATTCGTATCATTTGGGACAATTGTGCTAAGATCAATATTTTCAAAAATTTCTGGTTTTCCCGAAATCCCCAAATTTCCAGGGACTTTCCATTCAAATAAACAGGAATATTTCTAAAAATGTTCCGCATTTTTTCAACCCAATTATCCACCCACACTTTCCATATACCGAACGCAAAACATGCTTTTCCCTTTACCAAAATTCCCGTTTTTCCAGTAATTTTATTCCCAGTGACAATGAATGGGCATTATACAATCTACATATCCCACATTTCTCGTCCGATTTGAACCGTTCCGACATCCACACACTCCACTCACCTTGGACTATCAAACTTGCATTTTTGGAGTCGAAAAGAAATCCAGGAATTTTCAGAATTCCCGGTTTTCCAAAGCCCTGTTTTCACCTCTTCCTGGAAAGTTTTCACAATCCACATTTTTCAACCGTTTTTGACAATTCCACCTTCAAAACAATTTTCTTAATTGGGACAACAATATTACCATTTTTTTTTTTTGTACAAATTCCCGGTTTTCCCGAAATTCCAGGAAGTCTGAAATACCCATTCTCAATTCAAACTGTTACTACGTCAATATTTTTTCAACCGATTTAAAAAAAAAAAAAAAAAAAAATTCCAACACCAACCCATTCGTCTCATCTGGGACAATTGCGCTAAGATCAATATTTTCAAAAATTTCTGGTTTTCCCGAAATCCCCAAATTTCCAGGGACTTTCCATTCAAATAAACAGGAATATTTCTAAAAATCTTCCGTATTTTTTCAACCCAATTATCCACCCACACTTTCCATATACCTAACGCAAAACATGCTTTTCCCTTTGCCAAAATTCCCGGTTTTCCAGTAATTTTATCCCCAGTGACAATGAATGGGAAATATACAATCTACTGCATATCCCACATTTCTCGTCCGATTTGAACCGTTCCAACATCCACACACTCCACTCACCTTGGACGATCAAACTTCCATTTTCCAAGTTTAAAAGAAATCCAGGAATTTTCAGAATTCCCAGTTTTCCAAAGCCCTGTTTTCACATCTTCCTGGAAAGTTTTCACAATCGACATTTTTCAACGTTTTTGACAATTCCACCTTCAAAACAATTTTCTTAATTGGGACAACAAAATTACCTCTTTTTTTTTTGTACAAATTCCCGGTTTTCCCGAAATTCCAGGAATTCTGAAATACCCATTCTCAATTCAAACTGTTACTACGTCAATATTTTTTCAACCGATTTAAAAAAAATTCCAACACCAACCCATTCGTATCATCTGGGACAATTGTGCTAAGATCAATATTTTCAAAAATTTCTGGTTTTCCCGAAATCCCCAAATTTCCAGGAACTTTCCATTCAAATAAACAGGAATATTTCTAAAAATGTTCCGCATTTTTTCAACCCAATTATCCACCCACACTTTCCGTATACCGAACGCAAAACAGGCTTTTCCCTTTACCAAAATTCCCGGTTCTCCAGTAATTTTATCCCCAGTGACAATGAATGGGAAATATACAATCTACTGCATATCCCTCATTTCTCGTCCAATTTGAACCGTTCCGACATCCACACACTCCACTCACCTTGAACTATCAAACTTCCATTTTCCAAGTTTAAAAGATATCCAAGAATTTTCAGAATTCCCGGTTTTCCAAAGCCCTGTTTTCACCTCTTCCTGGAAATTTTTCACAATCCACATTTTTCAACCGTTTTTGACAATTCCACCTTCAAAACATTTTTCTTAATTGGAACAACAATATTACCTTTTTTTTTGTACAAATTCCAGGAATTCTGAAATACCCATTCTCAATTCAAACTGTACTACGTCAATATTTTTTCAACCGATTTAAAAAAAAAAAAATTTCAACACCAACCCATGCGTATCATCTGGGACAATTGTGCTAAGATCAATATTTTCAAAAATTTCTGGTTTTCCCGAAATCCCCAAATTTCCAGGGACTTTCCATTCAAATAAACAGGAATATTTCTAAAAATGTTCCGCATTTTTTCAACCCAATTATCCACCCACACTTTCCATATACCGAACGCAAAACAGGCTTTTCCCTTTACCAAAATTCCCGTTTTTCCAGTAATTTTCTCCCAAGTGACAATGAATGGGCATTATACAATCTACTGCATATCCCACATTTCTCGTCCGATTTGAACCGTTCCGACATCCACACACTCCACTCACCTTGGACTATCAAACTTCCATTTTCCGAGTTTAAAAGAAATCCAGGAATTTTCAGAATTCCCGGTTTTCCAAAGCCCTGTTTTCACTTCTTCCTGGAAAGTTTTCACAATCCACATTTTTCAACCGTTTTTGACAATTCCACCTTCAAAACAATTTTCTTAATTGGGACAACAATATTACCTTTTTTTTGGTACAAATTCCAGGAATTCTGAAATACCCATTCTCAATTCAAACTGTTACTACGTCAATATTTTTTCAACCGATTTAAAAAAAAATTCCAACACCAACCCATTCGTATCATCTGGGACAATTGTGCTAAGATCAATATTTTCAAAAAATTCTGGTTTTCCCGAAATCCCCAAATTTCCAGGGACTTTCCATTCAAATAAACAGGAATATTTCTAAAAATGTTCCGCATTTTTTCAACCCAATTATCCACCCACACTTTCCATATACCGAACGCAAAACAGGATTTTCCCTTTACTAAAATTCCCGGTTTTCCAGTAATTTTATCCCCAGTGACAATGAATGGGAAATATACAATCTACTGCATATCCCACATTTCTCGTCCGATTTGAACCGTTCCGACATCCACACACTCCACTCACCTTGGACTATCAAACTTCCATTTTCCAAGTTTAAAAGATATCCAGGAATTTTCAGAATTCCCGGTTTTCCAAAGCCCTGTTTTCACCTCTTCCTGGAAAGTTTTCACAATCCACATTTTTCAACCGTTTTTGACAATTCCACCTTCAAAACATTTTTCTTAATTGGGACAACAATATTACCTTTTTTTTGTACAAATTCCCTAAATTCCAGGAATTCTGAAATACCCATTCTCAATTCAAACTGTTACTACGTCAATATTTTTTCAACCGATTTTACAAAAATTCCAACACCAACCCATTCGTATCATCTGGAACAATTGTGCTAAGATCAATATTTTCCAAAATTTCTGGTTTTCCCGAAATCCCCAAATTTCCAGGGACCTTCCATTCAAATAAACAGGAATATTTCTAAAAATGTTCCGCATTTTTTCAACCCAATTATCCACCCACATTTTCCATATACCGAACGCAAAACATGCTTTTCCCTTTTCCAAAATTCCCGTTTTTCCAGTAACTTTATCCCCAGTGACAATGAATGGGAAATATACAATCTACTGCATATCCCACATTTCTCGTCCGATTTGAACCGTTCCGACATCCACACACTCCACTCACCTTGGACTATCAAACTGCCATTTTCCGAGTTTAAAAGAAATCCAGGAATTTTCAGAATTCCCGGTTTTCCAAAGCCCTGTTTTCACCTCTTCCTGGAAAGTTTTCACAATCCACATTTTTCAACCGTTTTTGACAATTCCACCTTCAAAACAATTTTCTTAATTGGGACAACAATATTACCTTTTTTTTGGTACAAATTCCAGGAATTCTGAAATACCCATTCTCAATTCAAACTGTTACTGCGTCAATATTTTTTCAACCGATTTTACAAAAATTCCAACACCAACCCATTCATATCATCTGGAACAATTGTGCTAAGATCAATATTTTCAAAAATTTCTGGTTTTCCCGAAATCCCCAAATTTCCAGGGACTTTCCATTCAAATAAACAGGAATATTTCTAAAAATGTTCCGCATTTTTTCAACCCAATTATCCCACCCACACTTTCCATATCCCGAACGCAAAACATGCTTTTCCCTTTACCAAAATTCCCGGTTTTCCAGTAATTTTATCCCCAGTGACAATGAATGGGCATTATACAATCTACTGCATATCCCACATTTCTCATCCAATTTGAACCGTTCCGACATCCACACACTCCACTCACCTTGAACTATCAAACTTCCATTTTCCAAGTTTAAAAGAAATCCAGGAATTTTCAGAATTCCCGGTTTTCCAAAGCCCTGTTTTCACCTCTTCCTGGAAAGTTTTCACAATCCACATTTTTAAACCGTTTTTGACAATTCCACCTTCAAAACAATTTTTTTTAATTGGGACAACAATATTACCTTTTTTTTTTTTAATACAAATTCCCTAAATTCCAGGAATTCTGAAATACCCATTCTCAATTCAAACTGTTACTACGTCAATATTTTTTCAACCGATTTAAAAAAAAAAAAAAATTCCAACACCAACCCATTCATATCATCTAGGACAATTGTGCTAAGATCAATCTTTTCAAAAATTTCTGGTTTTCCCGAAATCCCCAAATTTCCAGGGACTTTCCATTCAAATAAACAGGACTATTTCTAAAAATCTTCCGCATTTTTTCAACCCAATTTTCCACCCACACTTTCCATATACCGAACGCAAAACATGCTTTTCCCTTTACCAAAATTCCCGGTTTTCCAGTAATTTTATCCCCAGTGACAATGAATGGGAAATATACAATCTACTGCATATCCCACATTTCTCGTCCGATTTGAACCGTTCCAACATCCACACACTCCACTCACCCTGGACATTCAAGCATTGCAGATCTGCTTACGCGTATCATCAGTTTGCGCACATAGGGCATTCACACAAAATACCTATCGGAATTGCAAATTCTAGTTCCTATCTACCGTATTTTTCGGACTATAAGTCGCAGTTTTTTTCATAGTTTGGCCGGGCTCCAGTGCGACTTATATATGTTTTTTCCCTTCTTTATTATGCATTTTCGGCAGGTGCGACTTATACTCCAGTGCGACTTATACTCCGAAAAATACGGTACTTCACTAATTATTATTTTTTAAATATGAAATATACTGGTATCATGTGTGTATGTATTGTATTTGCTCATGTAGTTCAGTCGCTGATGCCGATCATCTGTGGATCCCTAATTAGTTGTGTGTGTCATGCAGAGTTTAGTTTTATGACTTAGTCCCAGTGAAAGTGGACATTGTGTTGTAGTCGTAACGCGGTGAAAGCCATAAAAAAAGAGGAGTTGATGAATATAAATGTGTAGTTTCTGACCCGGGGTGAAGGAAGTTAGGGCCACATGGCACTTGTTTCCTGCTCTCACCATTGTCTCCGCTCGTTTCCTCGCCAGGCCGTCTCTCAGCAAGACCTGGTCTACATGGCGATCCAGATCGCGTGCGGAATGAGCTACCTGGCCCGGCGAGAGGTCATCCACAAAGACCTGGCCGCCAGGAACTGTGTGTGAGTGGTCCACTTTTCCCCAGGTGTGGAAATGTACCGAAGGTGACCTCGGGTAACCCGGCTCTCCCCCGCAGCATCGACGACAACATGCAGGTGAAGATCACGGACAACGCCCTGGCCCGGGATCTCTTTCCCATGGACTACCACTGCCTGGGGGACAACGAGAACCGGCCCGTGCGCTGGATGGCTCTGGAAAGCCTGCTGGACAACGACTTCTCCAGCGCCAGTGACGTGGTGAGAAAATGTCTCCATAAACCTTTGATAGTGGACAAGAAATAAAGTCAACACCCAGCAGACCTTTCTGTTTTGTGTTGGAATGTGCGGCTGCATACATTTTTCTTCTTCCTCGCCCTGCTTTTTATTATTGTTTTCATTTTGCTCCTGGGTTGTACTTCCTGCTGATGTGGTTTGTCTCATAAAGTCCTTCCTAATCCTGGTCCACATAAAACCAAAACCAAACCGGTCTGACGTTGATACCCTGCTTTTCAACTGACGGCATGCAGACCATGTATGACATCACTTTGCTGCTGATTCCTAAAAACAGCACAACTTTCCTGTCATATACATTTATTTTGTATGCAGTATGCTCCTAAAGCAGTCTCCTGTCTTATACTGGATCTTTGACTTGTTTTTATGCTGCAGATTCCTAAAAACAGAACAATTATTTGTCATATAATCGATCTTTGACTAGTGTTTAAAGGGGAACATTATCACAATTTCAGAAGGGTTAAAACCATTAAAAATCAGTTGCCAGTGGCTTATTTTATTTTTCGAAGTTTTTTTTCAAAATTTTACCCATCACGCAATATCCCTAAAAAAAGCTTCAAAGTGCCTGATTTTAACCATCGTTATATACACCCGTCCATTTTCCTGTGACGTCACATAGTGATGCCAACACAAACAAACATGGCGGATAGAACAGCAAGCTATAGCGACATTAGCTCGGATTCAGACTCGGATTTCAGCGGCTTAAGCGATTCAACAGATTAGGCATGTATTGAAACGGATGGTTGTAGTGTGGAGGCAGGTAGCGAAAACGAAATTGAAGAAGAAACTGAAGCTATTGAGCCATATCGGTTTGAACCGTATGCAAGCGAAACCGACGAAAACGACACGACAGCCAGCGACACGGGAGAAAGCGAGGACGAATTCGGCGATCGCCTTCTAACCAACGATTGGTATGTGTTTGTTTGGCATTAAAGGAAACTAACAACTATGAACTAGGTTTACAGCATATGAAATACATTTGGCAACAACATGCACTTTGAGAGTGCAGACAGCCCAATTTTCATCAATTAATATATTCTGTAGACATACCCTCATCCGCTCTCTTTTCCTGAAAGCTGATCTGTCCAGTCCAGTTGGAAATGCATCTGCTTTGAGTGTCGCAGGATATCCACACATTCTTGCCATCTCTGTCGTAGCATAGCTTTCGTCGGTAAAGTGTGCGGAACAAACCTCCAATTTCTTGCCACTTTTGCATCTTTGGGCCACTGGTGCAACTTGAATCCGTCCCTGTTCGTGTTGTTACACCCTCCGACAACACACCGACGAGGCATGATGTCTCCAAGGTACGGAAAACAGTCGAAAAAAACGGAAAATAAAAGAGCTGATTTGACTCGGTGTTTGAGAAAATGGCGGATTGCTTCCTGATGTGACGTCATCGCTCCGAGAGGGAATATTAGAAAGGCGTTTAATTCGCCAAAATTCACCCATTTAGAGTTCGGAAATCGGTTAAAAAAATATATGGTCTTTTTTCTGCAACATCAAGGTATATATTGACGCTTACATAGGTCTGGTGATAATGTTCCCCTTTAAGCAGCAGATTCCTAAAAACAGCACAACTCTCCTGTCATATACAGGATCTTGGACTTAAAAGTTAAAGTTAAAGTTAAAGTACCAATGATTGTCACACACACACACTAGGTGTGGCGAAATTATTCTCTGCATTTGACCCATCACCCTTGATCACCCCCTGGGAGGTGAGGGGAGCAGTGGGCAGCAGCGGTGGCCGCGCCCGGGAATCATTTTTTGGTGATTTAACCCCCAATTCCAACCCTTGATGCTGAGTGACAAGCAGGGAGGTAATGGGTCCCATTTTTATAGTCTTTGGTATGACTCGGCCGGGGTTTGAACCCACAACCTACCGATCTCAGGGTGGACACTCTAACCACTAGGCCACTGAGTCGTTGTGCCTTGTGTTTGTTTAAGCAGATGGTTCCTTGACACCATTTCTCAATTAAAAATGTTACTACTTCAACATTTCTCGACCGATTTAAAAAAAAAAAAAATTCCAACACCAACCATTTCAACTCATTCAGAACATTCAAATTTTTTTGCATTTTCCCCCCAAAAAATCCCTTTTTTCCCGAAATCCCCAAATTTCCATGAAATCCCCATTGAAAAGAATGGGACTTTTTTCAAAATTCCACAACTTCCACTCAAACCGTTCCAACTTCAAAATACAACAACTGTAGATTTAACAGTAAAAAAAACAACAACTGGCTGCTCAGGCACCAGAATTGTACCGTAAAAATGAAAGTTGTAGTGTTTTTTTGTAGAGATGGCCTGATATCGGCAGATAAATGCTTTAAAATGTAATATCGGAAATGATCTGTATCGGTTTCAAAAAGTCAAATTAATGACTTTTTTAAAACGCCGCTGTACAGAGGTAAAACACGGACGTAGGGCATACTTGCCAACCCGCCCGATTTTTCCCGGGAGACTCCCGAATTTCAGTGCCCCTCCCGAAAATCTCCCGGGGCAACCATTCTCCCGAATTTCTCCCGATTTCCACCCGAACAACATTATTGGGGGCGTGCCTTAAAGGGGAACATTATCACCAGACCTATGTAAGCGTCAATATATACCTTGATGTTGCAGAAAAAAGACCATATATTTTTTTAACCGATTTCCGAACTCTAAATGCTATTATTCGCTCTCGGAGCGTGTGACGTCACATCGGGAAGCAATCCGCCATTTTCTCAAACACATTACAAACACCGAGTCAAATCAGCTCTGTTATTTTCCGTTTTTTTCGACTGTTTTCCGTACCTTGGAGACATCATGCCTCGTCGGTGTGTTGTCGGAGGGTGTAACAACACGAACAGGGACGGATTCAAGTTGCACCAGTGGCCCAAAGATGCGAAAGTGGCAAGAAATTGGACGAAATTTGTTCAAAATACGAGGGTGTGGGGAAAGCCGACGAAAATGGTCAGTCGTTTGTTACGCACACTTTACCGACGAAAGCTATGCTACGACAGAGATGGCAAGAATGTGTGGATATCCTGCGACACTCAAAGCAGATGCATTTCCAACGATAAAGTCAAAGAAATCTGCCGCCAGACCCCCATTGAATCTGCCGGAGTGTGTGAGCTATTCAGGGACAAAGGACCTCGGTAGCACGGCAAGCAATGGCGGCAGTTTGTTCCACCGAAGATGATCAAGAGAAGAATATCGACCCTAGCTTCCCTGGCCTGCTGACATCAACTCCAAAACTGAACAGATCAGCTTTCAGGAAAAGAGCGCGGATGAGGGTATGTCTACAGAATATATTAATTGATGAAACCTTTATTCATTACTCGCGGTTTTACGTAAATTATTATACATAAACTGTGTTTACCAATAATTTAGCTTAAAAACATTACAACACTTAAAAACAAACACATACCAATCGTTGGTTAGAAGGCGATCGCCGAATTTGTCCTCGCTTTCTCCCGTGTCGTTTTTCGTCGGTTTCGCTTGCATACGGTTCAAACCGATATGGCTCAATAGCTTCAGTTTCTTCTTCAATTTCGCTTAAGCCGCTGAAATCCGAGTCTGAATCCGAGCTAATGTCGCTATAGCTTGCTGTTCTATCCGCCATGTTTGTTTGTATTGGCATCACTATGTGACGTCACAGGAAAATGGACGGGTGTATATAACGATGGTTAAAATCAGGCACTTTGAAGCTTTTTTTAGGGATATTGCGTGATGGGTAAAATTTTGAAAAAAAACTTCGAAAAATAAAATAAGCCACTGGGAACTGATTTTTAATGGTTTTAACCCTTCTGAGATTGTGATAATGTTCCCCTTTAAGAACTGCCTTTAGCATCCTCTACAACCTGTCGTTACGCCCAATCACATAATATATGCGGCTTTTACACACACATAAGTGAATGCAAAGCATACTTGAACAGCAGCCATACAGGTCACACTGAGGGTGGCCGTATAAACAACTTTAACACTGTTACAAATATGCACCACACTGTGAACCCACACCAAACAAGAATGACAAACACATTTCGGGAGAACATCCGCACCGTAACACAACAGAACAAATACCCAGAATCCCTTGCAGCACTAACTCTTGCGGGACGCTACAATATGCACCCTCCATACTCTGGACTGAAGCTGTGTGCCTTCATTGTTTTTGTAGCTGTTTTAAGGCATGTTAAAAAAAAATAATGCACTTTGTGACTTCAATAATAAATATGGCAGTGCCATGTTGGCACTTTTTTCCATAACTGGAGTTGAAGTTGTTGGAAAACCTTGTTTTTGATTGATTGATTGAAACTTGTATTAGTAGATTGCACAGTACAGTACATATTCCGTACAATTAAAATGGTAACACCCCAATAAGTCTTTCAGCTTGTTTACTTGTTACCACCTTAATCAATTCATGGTAAAGTTACATTGTTTAATGCAGGGGTGCTCACACTTTTTCTGCAGGCGAGCTACTTTTCAATTGATCAAGTCGTGGGGATCTACCTCATTCATATATATCATTTATATTTACTTATTTATGAAATATATGTTTTTGTTAACAAGTTAAAGGTGTTTAATGATAATGCAAGCATGTTTAACACATATAGTTAATATTGTTAAAAATTAAAGGTGTTTAATGATACTACAAGAATGTTTAATACATATAGTTAATGTTGTTAACAACTTAAAGGTGTTTAAAGATAATACAAGCATGTTTAACACATATAGTTAATATTGTTAACAAGTTAAAGATGTTTAGTGATAATGCAAGCATGTTTAACACATATAGTTAATATTGTTAATAAATTAAAGGTGTTTAATGATAATACAAGAATGTTTAACACAGTTAATATTGTTAACAAGTTAAAGGTGTTTAAAGATAATACAAGCATGTTTAACACATATAGTTAATATTGTTAACAAGTTAAAGGTGTTTAAAGATAATACAAGCATGTTTAACACATATAGTTAATATTGTTAACAAGTTAAGGTGTTTAAAGATAATACAAGCATGTTTAACACATATAGATTCCTTTCTTTCATGAAGACAAGAATATAAGTTGGTGTATTACCTGATTCTGATGACTTGCATTGATAGGAATCAGACAGTGGTGATGATAATGTCCGCATTTTCGAATGGAGGAGAAAAAAAGTCCTCCTTTCTGTCCAATACCACATGAAAGTGGTTGGTTTTTGGCATCTTATTTGTCCAGCTTCCGTACTCCTTTGTATACACTTTACAAGAAATACATTGTCGGCAAACTCCGTAGCTTGCTAGCTTGTGCACGCCAGCTTTCTGAGACTCTTATTTTGGTTGTGCAACTGTGCAGTCGGTCTTTGGAGTTTTGACGACAGGTACGGCCGTGAGTCTGTTGAAATAAAGTGTTTCTCGCCTTCCAGTCGGTAATTTTAATGAGCTGGCAGCAGCCAGCGTCACTCTCAGAAGACCCTCGGGTGCCGTGAATGTCAATCAAGTGACGAAAGTGACGATTTATGATCGCTCATTTTTAGGATTATTTTTTTTAATGCCTGGCTGGTGATCGACTGACACACCCTCCGAGATCGACCGGTAGCTCGCGATCGACGTAATGAGCACCCCTGGTTTAATGCATCCAGTGGGGCATCACAACAAAATTAGGCATAATAATGTGTTCATTCCACCACTGTATATATCGGTATCGCTTGATATCGGAATCGGTAATTAAGAGTTGGACAATATCGGCAAAAAAGCCTAGTTTTTTTGTTTTCAATTTACAGTAATTTGGTGTAAAAAAATAATAAAAAACACACCATAAAAGTGAAGGTAAAGGAGCGTGTTTGCTCAAAATGCAACAAAATGTTGTTCTTATCTGTACTGTAAAGTTGAAATGTGAATGACAGTAAAGGAAGTCTAAGTTTAATCTGTGTTTATAGATGTTTGTGATGAATTAATGTCTTAACTTAGACATCCCGAGTCTAAATCTGTACACGCTGGAAGTTGCCCGGCATCCCAGAAATAACTCGTTGACCTTTTTAGAGGTCCCGCCGTATTTGTGTCATTGTCAGAGTGGTGGTCAAGGTGCAGACGGGCAGACAACCCCTCCGCATTCCTCTTATGGTCACGACGCCTCGCGGGAAGCCAAGAACGGCAGCACCCGCCTCCGCCTCCGCTCCTGGCAGTCCACAGGGGCCCGCTATTAGCTAGCGGCTAAGCATGGCCTCGGCGTGACGCACACCGAATGTGACGCACTCCGGCGTGCCACAAACTCGTTAGTTTACGCTTTGCCGTGATTGTCGAGAAGATTGTCTTCGCCTCATTGAATGAACAAATGCTGTACAAGTGTAGTAAGATGAGTCACGTCTGCATGCCCTTACACGTCTTTGTTTCACAACCATCCCACGCTCGCTGTTTACAAACTCAACTAACAGGTGTTTGCGTCGTTTATGTAGTCCCGTGTTTCATTTCATTCATGTTTTTGGATAGATGTGTAAAGTGATTGCTTGTTTATCATCCCCAATGACGCCGCACTAGCTGCAGCCTGCATGTGTGGCATTTAAAGGGGAACTGCGCTTGTTTGGGAATATTTTCCATCATTCGCAATGCTCATGTTAGACAATAACACGTTTTAATGCATTCTAAATAGTAAACAAATGCGAGCAAAAGTCAGCTAAAAATCACTCAAAAAAAACATCAATGTGTATATACATAATGTAAGTAACTATGTAGTAGTAACAGGCACATTAATATAACGTGTAATATTTACGTATTTTTGTATGTATACATGTCATGTAGTAACATTAATAACGTGTAATATTTACGGATTTTTTTAATTATACAGTATATGTCATTTAGTAACAGGCACACTCATAGCGTGTAATATTTACATATTTTTGTAAGTATATATGTCATACAGTAACAGGCACATTCATAATAACGTGTAATATTTATGTATTTGTGTAAGTATATATGTTGTGTAATAACACGCACACTCATAACGTGTAATATTTACGTATTTTTGTAAGTATGTATGTCATACAGTAACAGGCACATTCATAATAACGTGTAATATTTACATATTTTTGTAAGTATATATGTTGTGTAGTAACAAGCACACTCATAACGTGTAATATTTTTACATTTTTTTGTAAGTATATATGTTGGGTAGTAACAGGCACACTCTTAGCGTGTAATATTTACGGATTTTTGTATGTATATATGTTGTGTAGTAACAGGCACACTCATAACGTGTAATATTTATGTATTTTTGTAAGTATGTATGTCATACAGTAACAGGCACATTCATAATAACATGTAATATTTACGTATTTGTGTAAGTATATATGTTGTGTAGTAACACGTACACTCATAACGTGTAATATTTACGTATTTTTGTAAGTATGTATGTCATACAGTAACAGGCACATTCATAATAACGTGTAATATTTACATATTTTTGTAAGTATATATGTTGTGTAGTAACAAGCACACTCATAACGTGTAATATTTTTACATTTTTTTGTAAGTATATATGTTGGGTAGTAACAGGCACACTCATAACGTGTAATATTTACGTATTTTTGTAAGTATATATGTTGTGTAGTAACAGGCACACTCATAACGTGTAATATTGACGTATTTTTGTAAGTATATATGTCATACAGTAACAGGCACATTCATAATAACGTGTAATATTTACGTATTTGTGTAAGTATATATGTTGTGTAGTAACAGGCACACTCATAACGTGTAATATTTATGTATTTTTGTAAGTATGTATGTCATACGGTAACAGGCACATTCAAAATAACGTGTAATATTTTTGTAAGTATATATGTTGTGTAGTAACAGGCACACTCATAACGTGTAATATTTACGTATTTTTGTAAGTATATATGGTGTGTAATAACAGGCACACTCATAACGTGTAATATTTACGTAATTTTGTAAGTATATATGTTGTGTAGTAAAAGGCACACTCATAATGTGTAATATTTACGTATTTTTGGAAGTATATATGTTGTTTAGTAACAGGCACACGCATAACGTGTTATATTTACGTATTTTTGTAAGTATATATGTCATGTAGTAAAAGGGACACTCATAATGTGTAATATTTACGTATTTGTTTAAGTATACAGTATGTCATGTAGTAACAGGCACACTCATAATGTGTAATTATGTATTTGTGTAAGTATGTATGTCATACAGTAACAGGCACATTCATAATAACGTGTAATATTTACGTATTTTTGTAATTATATATGTTGTGTAGTAACAGGCACACTCATAACGTGTAATATTTCCGTTTTTTTTGTAAGTATATATGATGGGTAGTAACAGGCACACTCATAACATGTAATAATTACATATTTTTGTACGTATATATGTCATGTAGTAACAGGTACACTCATAACGTGTAATATTTACGTATATATGTCATGTAGAAACAGGTACACTCAACGTGTAATATTTACGTATTTGTTTAAATATACAGTATATGTCATGTAGTAACAGACACACTCATAATGTGTAATATTTACGTATTTTTGTAAGTATATATGTCATACAGTAACAGGCACATTCATAATAACGTGTAATATTTACGTATTTTTGTAAGTATATATGTTGTGTAGTAACAGGCACACTCATAACGTGTAATTTACGTATTTTTTGAATATTTACGTATTTTTGTAAGTATATATGTCATACAGTAACAGGCACACTCATAATGTGTAATTATGTATTTGTGTAAGTATGTATGTCTTACAGTAACAGGCACATTCATAATAACGTGTAATATTTACGTATTTTTGTAATTCTATATGTTGTGTAGTAACAGGCACACTCATAATGTGTAATATTTCCGTTTTTTTTGTAAGTATATATGTTGGGTAGTAACAGGCACACTCATAACATGTAATAATTACATATTTTTGTACGTATTTATGTCATGTAGTAACAGGTACACTCATAACGTGTAATATTTACGGATTTTTGTATGTATACATGTCATGTAATAACATTCATAACGTGTAATATTTACGGATTTTTGTATGTATACATGTCATGTAATAACATTCATAACGTGTAATATTTACGGATTTTTGTATGTATACATGTCATGTAGTAACATTCATAACGTGTAATATTTACGGATTTTTTTAATTATACAGTATATGTCATGTAGTAACAGGCACACTCATAGCGTGTAATATTTACATATTTTTGTAAGTATATATGTCATACAGTAACAGGCACATTCATAATAACGTGTAATATTTACGTATTTGTGTAAGTATATATGTTGTGTAGTAACAGGCACACTCATAACGTGTAATATTTATGTATTTTTGTAAGTATGTATGTCATACGGTAACAGGCACATTCATAATAACGTGTAATATTTTTGTAAGTATATATGTTGTGTAGTAACAGGCACACTCATAACGTGTAATATTGACTTATTTTTGTAAGTATAAATGTCATGTAGTAACAGGCACACTCACACTAACGTGTTATATTTACGTATTTGTTTAAGTATACAGTATGTCATGTAGTAAAAGGCACACTCATAATGTGTAATATTTACGATTTTTTTGTAAGTATGTATGTCATACAGTAACAGGCACATTCATAATGTGTAATATTTACGTTTTTTTGTAAGTATATATGTTGTGTAGTAACAGGCACATTCATAACGTGCAATATTTACATATCTTTGTAAGTATTTATGTCATACAGTAACAGGCATATTTGTAATAACGTGTAATATTTACGTATTTTTGTAATTATATATGTTGTGTAGTAACAGGCACACTCATAACGTTTAATATTTATGTATTTGATTAAGTATAAAGTATATGTCATGTAGTAACAGGCACACTCATAACGTGTAATGTTTATGTATTTTTGTAAGTATATACGTCATACAGTAACAGGCACATTCATAATAACGTGTAATATTTACATATTTTTGTAAGTATATATGTTGTGTAGTAACAAGCACACTCATAACGTGTAATATTTTTACATTTTTTTGTAAGTATATATGTTCGGTAGTAACAGGCACACTCATAACGTGTAATAATTACGTATTTTTGTACGTATATATGTTGTGTAGTAACAGGCACACTCATAATGTGTAATTATGTATTTGTGTAAGTATGTATGTCATACAGTAACAGGCACATTCATAATGACATGTAATATTTACGTATTTGTGTAAGTATATATGTTGTGTAGTAACAGGCACACTCATAATGTGTAATTATGTATTTGTGTAAGTATGTACAGTATGTCATACAGTAACAGGCACATTCATAATAACGTGTAATATTTACGTATTTTTGTAATTATATATGTTGTGTAGTAACAGGCACACTCATAACGTGTAATATTTCCGTTTTTTTTGTAAGTATATATGATGGGTAGTAACAGGCACACTCTTAACATGTAATAATTACGCATTTTTGTACGTATATATGTCATGTAGTAACAGGCACACTCATAACGTATAATATTTATGTATTTTTGTAAGTATATATGGCATACAGTAACAGGCACATTCATAATAACGTAATATTTACGTATTTTTGTAAGTATGTATGTTGTGTAGTAACAGGCACACTCATAACATATAATAATTAAGTATTTTTGTACGTATATATGTAATGTAGAAACAGGTACACTCATGTGTAATATTTACGTATTTTTGTAAGTATATATGTTGTGTAGTAACAGGCACACTCATAGCATGTAATAATTAAGTATTTTTGTACGTATATATGTAATGCAGAAACAGGTACACTCATGTGTAATATTTATGTATTTGTTTAAGTATACAGTATATGTCATGTAGTAACAGGCACACTCATAACGTGTAATATTTACGTATTTTTGTAAGTATATATGTCATACAGTAACAGGCACATTCATAATAACGTGTAATATTTACGTATTTTTGTAAGTATATATGTCATACAGTAACAGGCACATTCATAATAACGTGTAATATTTACGTATTTTTGTAAGTATATATGTCATACAGTAACAGGCACATTCATAATAACGTGTAATATTTACGGATTTTTTAAAGTATATATGTTGTGTAGTAACAGGCACACTCATAACGTGTAATATTTTCGTATTTTTGTAATATCTACGTATTTTTGTAAGTGTATATGTCATACAGTAACAGGCACATTCAAAATAACGTGTAATATTTACGTATTTTTGTGTATATGTTGTGTAGTAACAAGCACACTCATAGCGTGTAATATTTACATAATTGTGGAAGTATATATGTCATGTAGTAACAGGCACATTCATAACGTGTAATATTTACGTATTTTGTAAGTATATATGTCATGTAGTAACAGGCACACTCATAATGTGTAATATTTACGTATTTTGTAAGTATATGTCATACAGTAACAGGCACATTCATAATAACATGTAATTAAGTATTTTTGTAAGTATATATGTCATGTAGTAACAGGCACACTCATAGCGTGTAATATTTACATATTTTTGTAAGTATATATGTCATACAGTAACAGGCACATTCATAATAACGTGTAATATTTACGTATTTGTGTAAGTATATATGTTGTGTAGTAACAGGCACACTCATAACGTGTAATATTTATGTATTTTTGTAAGTATGTATGTCATACGGTAACAGGCACATTCATAATAACGTGTAATATTTTTGTAAGTATATATGTTGTGTAGTAACAGGCACACTCATAACGTGTAATATTTACATATTTTTGTAAGTATATATGGTGTGTAATAACAGGCACACTCATAACGTGTAATATTTACGTATTTTTGTAAGTATATATGTTGTGTAGTAACAGGCACACTCATAACGTGTAATATTGACTTATTTTTGTAAGTATAAATGTCATGTAGTAACAGGCACACTCACACTAACGTGTTATATTTACGTATTTGTTTAAGTATACAGTATGTCATGTAGTAAAAGGCACACTCATAATGTGTAATATTTACGATTTTTTTGTAAGTATGTATGTCATACAGTAACAGGCACATTCATAATGTGTAATATTTACGTTTTTTTGTAAGTATATATGTTGTGTAGTAACAGGCACATTCATAACGTGCAATATTTACATATCTTTGTAAGTATTTATGTCATACAGTAACAGGCATATTTGTAATAACGTGTAATATTTACGTATTTTTGTAATTATATATGTTGTGTAGTAACAGGCACACTCATAACGTTTAATATTTATGTATTTGATTAAGTATAAAGTATATGTCATGTAGTAACAGGCACACTCATAACGTGTAATGTTTATGTATTTTTGTAAGTATATACGTCATACAGTAACAGGCACATTCATAATAACGTGTAATATTTACATATTTTTGTAAGTATATATGTTGTGTAGTAACAAGCACACTCATAACGTGTAATATTTTTACATTTTTTTGTAAGTATATATGTTCGGTAGTAACAGGCACACTCATAACGTGTAATAATTACGTATTTTTGTACGTATATATGTTGTGTAGTAACAGGCACACTCATAATGTGTAATTATGTATTTGTGTAAGTATGTATGTCATACAGTAACAGGCACATTCATAATGACATGTAATATTTACGTATTTGTGTAAGTATATATGTTGTGTAGTAACAGGCACACTCATAATGTGTAATTATGTATTTGTGTAAGTATGTACAGTATGTCATACAGTAACAGGCACATTCATAATAACGTGTAATATTTACGTATTTTTGTAATTATATATGTTGTGTAGTAACAGGCACACTCATAACGTGTAATATTTCCGTTTTTTTTGTAAGTATATATGATGGGTAGTAACAGGCACACTCTTAACATGTAATAATTACGCATTTTTGTACGTATATATGTCATGTAGTAACAGGCACACTCATAACGTATAATATTTATGTATTTTTGTAAGTATATATGGCATACAGTAACAGGCACATTCATAATAACGTAATATTTACGTATTTTTGTAAGTATGTATGTTGTGTAGTAACAGGCACACTCATAACATATAATAATTAAGTATTTTTGTACGTATATATGTAATGTAGAAACAGGTACACTCATGTGTAATATTTACGTATTTTTGTAAGTATATATGTTGTGTAGTAACAGGCACACTCATAGCATGTAATAATTAAGTATTTTTGTACGTATATATGTAATGCAGAAACAGGTACACTCATGTGTAATATTTATGTATTTGTTTAAGTATACAGTATATGTCATGTAGTAACAGGCACACTCATAACGTGTAATATTTACGTATTTTTGTAAGTATATATGTCATACAGTAACAGGCACATTCATAATAACGTGTAATATTTACGTATTTTTGTAAGTATATATGTCATACAGTAACAGGCACATTCATAATAACGTGTAATATTTACGTATTTTTGTAAGTATATATGTCATACAGTAACAGGCACATTCATAATAACGTGTAATATTTACGGATTTTTTAAAGTATATATGTTGTGTAGTAACAGGCACACTCATAACGTGTAATATTTTCGTATTTTTGTAATATCTACGTATTTTTGTAAGTGTATATGTCATACAGTAACAGGCACATTCAAAATAACGTGTAATATTTACGTATTTTTGTGTATATGTTGTGTAGTAACAAGCACACTCATAGCGTGTAATATTTACATAATTGTGGAAGTATATATGTCATGTAGTAACAGGCACATTCATAACGTGTAATATTTACGTATTTTGTAAGTATATATGTCATGTAGTAACAGGCACACTCATAATGTGTAATATTTACGTATTTTGTAAGTATATGTCATACAGTAACAGGCACATTCATAATAACATGTAATTAAGTATTTTTGTAAGTATATATGTCATGTAGTAACAGGCACACTCATAGCGTGTAATATTTACATATTTTTGTAAGTATATATGTCATACAGTAACAGGCACATTCATAATAACGTGTAATATTTACGTATTTGTGTAAGTATATATGTTGTGTAGTAACAGGCACACTCATAACGTGTAATATTTATGTATTTTTGTAAGTATGTATGTCATACGGTAACAGGCACATTCATAATAACGTGTAATATTTTTGTAAGTATATATGTTGTGTAGTAACAGGCACACTCATAACGTGTAATATTTACATATTTTTGTAAGTATATATGGTGTGTAATAACAGGCACACTCATAACGTGTAATATTTACGTATTTTTGTAAGTATATATGTTGTGTAGTAACAGGCACACTCATAACGTGTAATATTGACTTATTTTTGTAAGTATAAATGTCATGTAGTAACAGGCACACTCACACTAACGTGTTATATTTACGTATTTGTTTAAGTATACAGTATGTCATGTAGTAAAAGGCACACTCATAATGTGTAATATTTACGATTTTTTTGTAAGTATGTATGTCATACAGTAACAGGCACATTCATAATGTGTAATATTTACGTTTTTTTGTAAGTATATATGTTGTGTAGTAACAGGCACATTCATAACGTGCAATATTTACATATCTTTGTAAGTATTTATGTCATACAGTAACAGGCATATTTGTAATAACGTGTAATATTTACGTATTTTTGTAATTATATATGTTGTGTAGTAACAGGCACACTCATAACGTTTAATATTTATGTATTTGATTAAGTATAAAGTATATGTCATGTAGTAACAGGCACACTCATAACGTGTAATGTTTATGTATTTTTGTAAGTATATACGTCATACAGTAACAGGCACATTCATAATAACGTGTAATATTTACATATTTTTGTAAGTATATATGTTGTGTAGTAACAAGCACACTCATAACGTGTAATATTTTTACATTTTTTTGTAAGTATATATGTTCGGTAGTAACAGGCACACTCATAACGTGTAATAATTACGTATTTTTGTACGTATATATGTTGTGTAGTAACAGGCACACTCATAATGTGTAATTATGTATTTGTGTAAGTATGTATGTCATACAGTAACAGGCACATTCATAATGACATGTAATATTTACGTATTTGTGTAAGTATATATGTTGTGTAGTAACAGGCACACTCATAATGTGTAATTATGTATTTGTGTAAGTATGTACAGTATGTCATACAGTAACAGGCACATTCATAATAACGTGTAATATTTACGTATTTTTGTAATTATATATGTTGTGTAGTAACAGGCACACTCATAACGTGTAATATTTCCGTTTTTTTTGTAAGTATATATGATGGGTAGTAACAGGCACACTCTTAACATGTAATAATTACGCATTTTTGTACGTATATATGTCATGTAGTAACAGGCACACTCATAACGTATAATATTTATGTATTTTTGTAAGTATATATGGCATACAGTAACAGGCACATTCATAATAACGTAATATTTACGTATTTTTGTAAGTATGTATGTTGTGTAGTAACAGGCACACTCATAACATATAATAATTAAGTATTTTTGTACGTATATATGTAATGTAGAAACAGGTACACTCATGTGTAATATTTACGTATTTTTGTAAGTATATATGTTGTGTAGTAACAGGCACACTCATAGCATGTAATAATTAAGTATTTTTGTACGTATATATGTAATGCAGAAACAGGTACACTCATGTGTAATATTTATGTATTTGTTTAAGTATACAGTATATGTCATGTAGTAACAGGCACACTCATAACGTGTAATATTTACGTATTTTTGTAAGTATATATGTCATACAGTAACAGGCACATTCATAATAACGTGTAATATTTACGTATTTTTGTAAGTATATATGTCATACAGTAACAGGCACATTCATAATAACGTGTAATATTTACGTATTTTTGTAAGTATATATGTCATACAGTAACAGGCACATTCATAATAACGTGTAATATTTACGGATTTTTTAAAGTATATATGTTGTGTAGTAACAGGCACACTCATAACGTGTAATATTTTCGTATTTTTGTAATATCTACGTATTTTTGTAAGTGTATATGTCATACAGTAACAGGCACATTCAAAACAACGTGTAATATTTACGTATTTTTGTGTATATGTTGTGTAGTAACAAGCACACTCATAGCGTGTAATATTTACATAATTGTGGAAGTATATATGTCATGTAGAAACAGGCACATTCATAACGTGTAATATTTACGTATTTTGTAAGTATATATGTCATGTAGTAACAGGCACACTCATAATGTGTAATATTTACGTATTTTGTAAGTATATGTCATACAGTAACAGGCACATTCATAATAACATGTAATATTTAAGTATTTTTGTAAGTATATATGTCATGTAGTAACAGGCACACTCATAGCGTGTAATATTTACATATTTTTGTAAGTATATATGTCATACAGTAACAGGCACATTCATAATAAAGTGTAATATTTACGTATTTGTGTAAGTATATATGTTGTGTAGTAACAGGCACACATAACGTGTAATATTTTTGTAAGTATATGTCATACAGTAACAGGCACATTCATAATAACGTGTAATATTTACGGATTTTTTAAAGTATATATGTTGTGTAGTAACAGGCACACTCATAACGTGTAATATTTTCGTATTTTTGTAATATCTACGTATTTTTGTAAGTGTATATGTCATACAGTAACAGGCACATTCAAAATAACGTGTAATATTTACGTATTTTTGTGTATATGTTGTGTAGTAACAAGCACACTCATAGCGTGTAATATTTACATAATTGTGGAAGTATATATGTCATGTAGTAACAGGCACATTCATAACGTGTAATATTTACGTATTTTTGTAAGTATATATGTCATGTAGTAACAGGCACACTCATAATGTGTAATATTTACGTATTTTGTAAGTATATGTCATACAGTAACAGGCACATTCATAATAACATGTAATATTTAAGTATTTTTGTAAGTATATATGTCATGTGGTAACATGTACACTCATAGCGTGTAATATTTACATATTTTTGTAAGTATATATGTCATACAGTAACAGGCACATTCATAATAAAGTGTAATATTTACGTATTTGTGTAAGTATATATGTTGTGTAGTAACAGGCACACATAACGTGTAATATTTTTGTAAGTATATGTCATACAGTAACAGGCACATTCATAATAACGTGTAATATTTATGTATTTTTGTAAGTATATATGTTGTGTAGTAACAGGCACACTCATAACGTGTAATATTTACGTATTTTTGTAAGTATGTATGTCATACAGTAACAAGCCCATTCATAATAACGTGTAATATTTACGTATTTTTGTAAGTATACAGTATGTAATATAGTAACAGGCACATTCATAATAACGTGTAATATTTACGTATTTTTGTAAGTATATATGTCATGTAGTAACAGGCACATTCATAATAACGTGTAATATTTACGTATTTTTGTAAGTATATATGCCATTTAGTAACAGGCACATTCATAATAACGTGTAATATTTACGTATTTTTGTAAGTATATATGTTGTGTAGTAACAGGCACACTCATAACGTGTAATATTTACGTATTTTTGTAAGTATACAGTATGTAATATAGTAACAGGCACATTCATAATAACGTGTAATATTTACGTATTTTTGTAAGTATACAGTATGTAATATAGTAACAGGCACATTCATAATAACGTGTAATATTTACGTATTTTTGTAAGTATATATGTCATGTAGTAACAGGCACATTCATAATAACGTGTAATATTTACGTATTTTTGTAAGTATATATGCCATTTAGTAACAGGCACATTCATAATAACGTGTAATATTTACGTATTTTTGTAAGTATATATGTTGTGTAGTAACAGGCACACTCATAACGTGTACTATTTACGTATTTTTGTAAGTATACAGTATGTAATATAGTAACAGGCACATTCATAATAACGTGTAATATTTACGTATTTTTGTAAGTATATATGTCATGTAGTAACAGGCACATTCATAATAACATGTACTATTATGGTTATATATTATGAGTGGAGTGTGTGGATGGTAGTTAGGTTGTCCCAGGTGAGTGGAGTGTGTGGATGGTAGTTAGGTTGTCCCAGGTGAGTGGAGTGTGTGGATGGTAGTTTGGTTGTCCCAGGTGAGTGGAGTGTGTGGATGGTAGTTTGGTTGTCCCAGGTGAGTGGAGTGTGTGGATGGTAGTTTGGTTGTCCCAGGTGAGTGGAGTGTGTGGATGGTAGTTAGGTTGTCCAAGGTGAGTGGAGTGTGTGGATGGTAGTTTGGTTGTCCCAGGTGTGTGGATGGTAGTTTGGTTGTCCAAGGTGAGTGGAGTGTGTGGATGGTAGATTGGTTGTCCCAGGTGAGTGGAGTGTGTGTGGATGGTAGTTAGGTTGTCCAAGGTGAGTGGAGTGTGTGGATGGTAGTTTGGTTGTCCCAGGTGTGTGGATGGTAGTTTGGTTGTCCAAGGTGAGTGGAGTGTGTGGATGGTAGATTGGTTGTCCCAGGTGAGTGGAGTGTGTGTGGATGGTAGTTTGGTTGTCCAAGGTGAGTGGAGTGTGTGGATGGTAGTTTGGTTGTCCCAGGTGTGTGGATGGTAGTTTGGTTGTCCAAGGTGAGTGGAGTGTGTGGATGGTAGATTGGTTGTCCCAGGTGAGTGGAGTGTGTGTGGATGGTAGTTTGGTTGTCCAAGGTGAGTGGAGTGTGTGGATGGTAGTTTGGTTGTCCAAGGTGAATGGAGTGTGTGGATGGTAGTTTGGTTGTCCCAGGTGAGTGGAGTGTGTGGATGGTAGTTTGGTTGTCCAAGGTGAATGGAGTGTGTGGATGGTAGTTTGGTTGTCCCAGGTGAGTGGAGTGTGTGGGGGGGAGCTCACTATAAGCTTGGGCATTGACACATGGTATAATCATCATAGGTCACCTTCTTCAGTTGTTTGACTCAACAGCACCTCCGCTGGTTGCAGCCAGGTAGTGTCCTCCACTTGTTTGGAACATGCCTCCAAAAGATCGCACCCCTGTGCCATAAGCAGAACACTTACTGATTGCTTCAAGATGCAGTCAATCAACAGCTAATTACACACAACCACAACATTTAATGAAATATTCAAACAAGCAAAAGGTCTTTTTCTTTGTTTATTGTTTGTATTTCTTGACAAATGTTGTGTTTGTGCAGTGGGCTTTTGGCGTGACGCTGTGGGAGCTGATGACGCTGGGCCAGACGCCGTACGTGGACATCGACCCCTTTGAGATGTCCGCCTACCTGAAGGACGGCTACCGGATAGCACAGCCCATCAACTGTCCCGATGAACTGTAAGTCAGCAGCACTCCTGGCATTTAGAGGATCTTTGACCAGTCGTTTTACACTAGGTCCTTCAAAGAACTACAAACTCCTGTCATATAGAGGATCTTTGACGACTGTTTTTACAGTAGGTCCTTAAAAGAACTAGAAACTCCTGTCATATAGAGGATCTTTGTCGAGTGTTTTTACAGTAGGTACTTAAAAGAACTACAAACTCCTGTCATATAGAGGATCTTTGACAACTGTTTTTACAGTAGGTCCTTCAAAGAACTAGAAACTCCTGTCATATAGAGGATCTTTGTCGAGTGTTTTTACAGTAGGTCCTTAAAAGAACTAGAAACTCCTGTCATATAGGGGATCTTTGACGACTGTTTTTACAGTAGGTCCTTAAAAGAACTACAAACTCCTGTCATATAGGGGATCTTTGACGAGTGTTTTTACAGTACATTCTTAAAAGAAACTCCTGTTGTATAGAGGATCTTTGGTGAGTGTTTTTACAGAAGGTCCTTAAAAGAACTAGAAGCTCCTGTCATATAGAGGATCTTTGACGGGTGTTTTTACAGTAGGTCCTTAAAAGAACTAGAAACTCCTGTCCTATAGGGGATCACTATGTAAAGCGCTTTGAGTCACTTGAGAAAAGCGCTATATAAATGTAATTCACTTCACTTCACTTCACATCTTTGACGAGTGTCTTTACAGTAGGTCCTTAAAAGAACTACAAACTCCTGTCATATAGGGGATCTTTAACGAGTTTTTTACAGTAGATCCTTAAAAGAACTACAAACTCCTGTCATTTAGAGGATCTTTGTCGAGTGTTTTTACAGTAGGTCCTTAAAAGAACTACAAACTCCTGTCATATAGAGGATCTTTGACGAGTGTTTTACAGTAGGTCCTTAAAAGAACTAGAAACTCCTGTCATATAGGTGATCTTTGTCGAGTGTTTTTACAGTAGGTACTTAAAAGAACTACAAACTCCTGTCATATAGAGGATCTTTGACAACTGTTTTTACAGTAGGTCCTTCAAAGAACTAGAAACTCCTGTCATATAGAGGATCTTTGTCGAGTGTTTTTACAGTAGGTCCTTAAAAGAACTAGAAACTCCTGTCATATAGGGGATCTTTGACGACTGTTTTTACAGTAGGTCCTTAAAAGAACTACAAACTCCTGTCATATAGGGGATCTTTGACGAGTGTTTTTACAGTACATTCTTAAAAGAAACTCCTGTTGTATAGAGGATCTTTGGTGAGTGTTTTTACAGAAGGTCCTTAAAAGAACTAGAAGCTCCTGTCATATAGAGGATCTTTGACGGGTGTTTTTACAGTAGGTCCTTAAAAGAACTAGAAACTCCTGTCCTATAGGGGATCACTATGTAAAGCGCTTTGAGTCACTTGAGAAAAGCGCTATATAAATGTAATTCACTTCACTTCACTTCACATCTTTGACGAGTGTCTTTACAGTAGGTCCTTAAAAGAACTACAAACTCCTGTCATATAGGGGATCTTTAACGAGTTTTTTACAGTAGATCCTTAAAAGAACTACAAACTCCTGTCATTTAGAGGATCTTTGTCGAGTGTTTTTACAGTAGGTCCTTAAAAGAACTACAAACTCCTGTCATATAGAGGATCTTTGACGAGTGTTTTACAGTAGGTCCTTAAAAGAACTAGAAACTCCTGTCATATAGGAGATCTTTGACGAGTGTTTTTACAGTAGGTCCTTCAAAGAACTAGAAACTCCTGTCATATAGAGGATCTTTGTCGAGTGTTTTTACAGTAGGTCCTTAAAAGAACTACAAACTCCTGTCATATAGAGGAACCTTTTTTTTTTATTTTTTTTTTTTTTATAAATGTGTTTTGTCCAGTCCACATTCTCATTTAGAGGATCTTTGACAATAGTTTTACAGTAGGTCCTTAAATGGAACTACAAACTCCTGTCATATAGAGGATATTTGACTAGTGTTTTGCAGTAGGTCCTTAAATAGAACTACAAACTCCTGTCATATAGGGGATCTTTGACGAGTGTTTTTACAGTAGGTCCTTAAAAGAACTAGAAGCTCCTGTCATATAGAGGATCTTTGTCGAGTGTTTTTACAGTAGGTCCTTAAAGAACTAGAAATTCCTGTCATATAGAGGATCTTTGTCGAGTGTTTTTACAGTAGGTCCTTAAAAGAACTAGAAACTCCTGTCATATAGAGGATCTTTGACGAGTATTTTACAGTAGGTCCTTAAAAGAACTACAAACTCCTGTCATATAGAGGATCTTTGACGAGTATTTTACAGTAGGTCCTTAAAAGAACTACAAACTCCTGTCATATAGAGGATCTTTGTCGAGTGTTTTTACAGTAGGTCCTTAAATAGAACTACAAACTCCTGTCATATAGAGGATCTTTGACGAGTATTTTACAGTAGGTCCTTAAAAGAACTACAAACTCCTGTCATATAGGGGATCTATTTTTTCTTTTTTTTATAAATGTTTTTTGTCCTGTCCAGCTTTTCGTATAGAGGATCTTTTTTTTTATTTAAAAAAAAAAAAAAAAAAAAAAAAAAATTTTTAAATAATGTTTTTTGTCCTGTCCAGCTTCTCATATAGAGGATCTTTGACAAGAGTTTTACAGTAGGTCCTGAAATGGAACTACAAACTCCTGTCATATATAGGATCTTTGACTAGTGTTTCACAGTAGGCCCTTAAATAGAACTACAAACTCCTGTCGTATAGGGGATCTTTGATGAGTGTTTTTACAGTAGAAACTCCTGTCATATAGAGGATCTTTGTCGAGTGTTTTTACAGTAGGTCCTTAAAAGAACTACAAACTCCTGTCATATAGAGGATCTATTTTTTCTTTTTTTTATAAATGTTTTTTGTCCTGTCCAGCTTTTCGTATAGAGGATCTTTTTTTTAATTAAAAAAAAAAATAAAAAATTGTTTTTAAATAATGTTTTTTGTCCTGTCCAGCTTCTCATATAGAGGATCTTTGACAAGAGTTTTACAGTAGGTCCTTAAATGGAACTACAAACTCCTGTCATATATAGGATCTTTGACTAGTGTTTTACAGTAGGCCCTTAAATAGAACTACAAACTCCTGTCATATAGGGGATCTTTGATGAGTGTTTTTACAGTAGAAACTCCTGTCATAGAGGATCTTTGTCGAGTGTTTTTACAGTAGGTCCTTAAAAGAACTACAAACTCCTGTCATATAGGGGATCTTTGACAAGTGTTTTTACAGTAGGTCCTTAAAAGAACTACAAACTCCTGTCATATAGAGGATCTTTGACGAGTGTTTTTACAGTAGGTCCTTAAAAGAACTACAAACTCCTGTCATATAGAGGATCTTTGACGAGTGTTTTTACAGTAGGTCCTTAAAAGAACTACAAACTCCTGTCAGTGTTATGAAGAGTGTTTTTTCACAGGATCTTTGGCGGGACATTTAGCAGTAATTCCTGAAAAACAGCACAGCACTCCTGTCATATTAAGGATCTTTGATGATCATTTTTGCAGTAGGTTTTTTTCAACAGCAGAGCGTTCTTTTAAAATATAGGATCTTTGAGTAGTGTTTTTGCAGTAGGTTCTTAAAAACAGCCGAGCGTTCTTTTCAAATATAGGATCTTTGGCTAGTGTTTTTGCAGTTGGTTCTTAAAAACAAAATACCATTCTTTTAAAAATATAGGATCTTTGACTCGTGTTTTTCCAGTAGGTCCTTGAAAACAGCAGAACAGTCCTGTCATATCGGGGATCTTTGACTGTTTTTACAGTAGGTCCTTGAAAAGAGCAGAACGATCCTGTCATATTGAAGATCTTTGACTAGTGTTTTCACTGTAGGTTCTTAAAAACGACAGAACGTTATTTTAAAATATAGGATCTTTGTGTGTTTACAGTACGTTCTTAAAAACAGCACAACAATCCTGTCTTATAGAGGATCTTTTTACTACTATTTTTGCAGTAGATACCTAAAAAGAGCAGAACACTCCTGTCATATAAAGGATCTTTAACCAGCGTTTTTGCAGTTAGTCCTTAAAAAGGGAAGAACAATCACGTCATATAGAGGATCTTTGACTAGTGTTTTTGCAGTTAGTCCTTAAAAAGGGAACAATCACGTCATATAGAGGATCTTTGACTAGTGTTTTTGCAGTTAGTCCTTAAAAAGGGCACAATCACGTCATATAGAGGATCTTTGACTAGTGTTTTTGCAGTTAGTCCTTAAAAAGGGAAGAACAATCACGTCATATAGAGGATCTTTGACTAGTGTTTTTGCAGTTAGTCCTTAAAAAGGGAACAATCATGTCATATAGAGGATCTTTGACTAGTGTTTTTGCAGTTAGTCCTTAAAAAGGGCACAATCATGTTATATAGAGGATCTTTGACTAGTGTTTTTGCAGTTAGTCCTTAAAAAGGGAACAATCACGTCATATAGAGGATCTTTGACTAGTGTTTTTGCAGTTAGTCCTTAAAAAGGGAAGAACAATCACGTCATATAGAGGATCTTTGACTAGTGTTTTTGCAGTTAGTCCTTAAAAAGGGAACAATCATGTCATATAGAGGATCTTTGACTAGTGTTTTTGCAGTTAGTCCTTAAAAAGGGCACAATCACGTCATATAGAGGATCTTTGACTAGTGTTTTTGCAGTTAGTCCTTAAAGGGAACAATCACATCATATAGAGGATCTTTGACTAGTGTTTTTGCAGTTAGTCTTTAAAAAGGGAACAATCACGTTATATAGAGGATCTTTGACTAGTGTTTTTGCAGTTAGTCCTTAAAAAGGGAAGAACAATCACGTCATATACAGGTAAAAGCCAGTAAATTAGAATATTTTGAAAAACTTGATTTATTTCAGTAATTGCATTCAAAAGGTGTAACTTGTACATTATATTTATTCATTGCACACAGACTGATGCATTCAAATGTTTATTTCATTTAATTTTGATGATTTGAAGTGGCAACAAATGAAAATCCAAAATTCCGTGTGTCACAAAATTAGAATATTACTTAAGGCTAATACAAAAAAGGGATTTTTAGAAATGTTGGCCAACTGAAAAGTATGAAAATGAAAAATATGAGCATGTACAATACTCAATACTTGGTTGGAGCTCCTTTTGCCTCAATTACTGCGTTAATGCGGCGTGGCATGGAGTCGAAGAGTTTCTGGCACTGCTCAGGTGTTATGAGAGCCCAGGTTGCTCTGATAGTGGCCTTCAACTCTTCTGCGTTTTTGGGTCTGGCATTCTGCATCTTCCTTTTCACAATACCCCACAGATTTTCTATGGGGCTAAGGTCAGGGGAGTTGGCGGGCCAATTTAGAACAGAAATACCATGGTCCATAAACCAGGCACGGGTAGATTTTGCGCTGTGTGCAGGCGCCAAGTCCTGTTGGAACTTGAAATCTCCATCTCCATAGAGCAGGTCAGCAGCAGGAAGCATGAAGTGCTCTAAAACTTGCTGGTAGACGGCTGCGTTGACCCTGGATCTCAGGAAACAGAGTGGACCGACACCAGCAGATGACATGGCACCCCAAACCATCACTGATGGTGGAAACTTTACACTAGACTTCAGGCAACGTGGATCCTGTGCCTCTCCTGTCTTCCTCCAGACTCTGGGACCTCGATTTCCAAAGGAAATGCAAAATTTGCATGGTTGGGTGATGGTTTGGGGTGCCATGTCATTTGCTGGTGTCGGTCCACTCTGTTTCCTGAGATCCAGGGTCAACGCAGCCGTCTACCAGCAAGTTTTAGAGCACTTCATGCTTCCTGCTGCTGACCTGCTCTATGGAGATGGAGATTTCAAGTTCCAACAGGACTTGGCGCCTGCACACAGCGCAAAATCTACCCGTGCCTGGTTTACGGACCATGGTATTTCTGTTCTAAATTGGCCCGCCAACTCCCCTGACCTTAGCCCCATAGAAAATCTGTGGGGTATTGTGAAAAGGAAGATGCAGAATGCCAGACCCAAAAACGCAGAAGAGTTGAAGGCCACTATCAGAGCAACCTGGGCTCTCATAACACCTGAGCAGTGCCAGAAACTCATCGACTCCATGCCACGCCGCATTAACGCAGTAATTGAGGCAAAAGGAGCTCCAACCAAGTATTGAGTATTGTACATGCTCATATTTTTCATTTTCATACTTTTCAGTTGGCCAACATTTCTAAAAATCCCTTTTTTGTATTAGCCTTAAGTAATATTCTAATTTTGTGACACACGGAATTTTGGATTTTCATTTGTTGCCACTTCAAATCATCAAAATTAAATGAAATAAACATTTGAATGCATCAGTCTGTGTGCAATGAATAAATATAATGTACAAGTTACACCTTTTGAATGCAATTACTGAAATAAATCAAGTTTTTCAAAATATTCTAATTTACTGGCTTTTACCTGTAGAGGATCTTTGACTAGTGTTTTTGCAGTTAGTCCTTAAAAAGGGCACAATCACGTCATATAGAGGATCTTTGACTAGTGTTTGTGCAGTAGGTCCTACAGAGGAATGTGTTTGTGATGTGTTGAGTTGCATGACAAAAGTGTTTTGATGAAGTCAGCGAGGTGTAAAGATCAATCATCTCTTCCTTCAATCAAAGATTTCCTGCAACACACAAAAGGCGATGAGTTGACGTTTCCAAAATAAAAGCGGACACTTCCTCCTGATGTCCCGCCGCGCCTGACTTCAAACCCCCCCCCCACTTTGTGTTCCAGGTTTGCGGTCATGGCGTGCTGCTGGGCTCTGGACCCCGAGGAAAGACCCAAGTTCCAGCAGCTGGTGCAGTGTCTCACAGAGTTTCACGCGGCGTTGGGGGCTTACGTGTAACAGCCCCGCCCCCTTTTTGACGAACAGCAGCACTAGAAGCTTCTAGTGGACTCAGTGTGCCTTTGTTCTACCGTCATGTTCTATAGGAGGAAGTCCCAGGACTCACCACATGGAATATTCCCTGTCGGGTGTGGCTGACATCACCACACTTTTCTCAGCTCTCTGAAGAAAACTCACACAGCTTCTCTTTTTGCCGGATAATTCCACGCAATGTCGCACACCTCAGGTCAGTGCGGGACAGGAAGTACTGCTCATACACAAGGTCAACATCTGCTTGATTTTCACAATAAAACACTGCTTTGTATTAAGACTCCTGCGTATATCACCCTTTTGTGTGTACGGTATGTCACCCTTTGGTGTGTATGTCACTCTTTTCGTGTGTATGTCACCCTTTGGTGTGTACAGTATGTCACCCTTTGGTGTATGTCACCCTTTGGGGTGTACGTCACCCTTTAGTTTCTACAGTACGTCACCCTTTGGAGTGAGTGTCACCCTTTTGTGCGTACAGTATGTCACCCCTTTTGTGTCTACAGTATGTCACCCTTTGGTGTGTACGTCACGCTTTAGTTTTTACAGTACATCACCCTTTGGTGCGTACGTCACCCTTTGGTGTGGTCGTCACCCTTTAGTTTCTACAGTACGTCACCCTTTTGCGTGTACATCACCCTTTGGTGTGTACTTAAGTTTCTACAGTACGTCACCCTTTGGTGTGAGTGTCACCCTTTTGGGCGTACAGTATGTCACCCCTTTTGTGTCTACAGTATGCCACCCTTTGGTGTGTACGTCACGCTTTAGTTTTTACAGTACATCACCCTTTGGTGCGTACGTCACCCTTTGGTGTGGTCGTCACCCTTTAGTTTCTACAGTACGTCACCCTTTTGCGTGTACATCACCCTTTGGTGTGTACTTAAGTTTCTACAGTACGTCACCCTTTGGTGTGAGTGTCACCCTTTTGGGCGTACAGTATGTCACCCCTTTTGTGTCTACAGTATGCCACCCTTTGGTGTGTACGTCACGCTTTAGTTTTTACAGTACATCACCCTTTGGTGCGTACGTCACCCTTTGGTGTGGTCGTCACCCTTTAGTTTCTACAGTACGTCACCCTTTTGCGTGTACATCACCCTTTGGTGTGTACTTAAGTTTCTACAGTACGTCACCCTTTGGTGTGAGTGTCACCCTTTTGGGCGTACATTATGTCACCCCTTTTGTGTCTACAGTATGCCACCCTTTGGTGTGTACGTCACCCTTTGGTGTGTACGTCACCCTTTAGTTTCTACAGTACGTCACCCTTTGTTGTGTATGTCACCCTTTGGTGTGGGCGTCACCCTTGAGTTTCTACAGTACATCACCCTTTTGCGTGTACGTCACCCTTTGGTGTTTATGTCACCCTTTGGTGTGGTCGTAACCCTTTAGTTTCTACAGGACGCCTTTTGCGTGTACGTCACCCTTTGGTGTGTAAGTCACCCTTTGGTGGGTAAGTCAACCTTTGGTGTGTAAGTCACTCTTTGGTGTGTACAGTATGTCACCTTTTTGTGTTAGTGTCACCCCTTTTGTGCGTACAGTATGTCACCCCTTTTGTGTCTACAGTATGTCACCCTTTGGTGCGTAAGTCACCCTTTGGTGTGTACGTCACCCTTTAGTTTTTACAGTACGTCACCCTTTAGTGCGTACGTCACCCTTTGGTGTGGTCGCGACACTTTAGTTTCTACAGTACGTCACCCTTTTGCGTGTAGGTCACCCTTTGGTGTTTATGTCACCCTTTGGTGTGGTCGTCACCCTTTAGTTTCTACAGGACGCCTTTTGCGTGTACGTTACCCTTTGGTTTCTACAGTACGTCACCCTTTGGTGTGTAAGTCAACCTTTGGTGTGTAAGTCACTCTTTGGTGTGTACAGTATGTCACCTTTTGGTGTGAGTGTCACCCCTTTTGTGCGTACAGTATGTCACCCCTTTTGTGTCTACAGTATGTCACCCTTTGGTGCGTAAGTCACCCTTTGGTGTGTACGTCACGCTTTAGTTTCTACAGTACATCACCCTTTGGTGTGTATGTCACCCTTTGGTGTGGTCCTCACCCTTGAGTTTCTACAGTATGTCACCCTTTTGCGTGTACGTCACCCTTTGGTGTTTATGTCACCCTTTGGTGATTAAATCGCCCTTTGGTGTGGTCGTCACCCTTTAGTTTCTACAGTACGTCACCCTTTGGTGCGTACATCACCCTTTGGTGTGTATGTCACCCTTTGGTGTGTATATCACCCTTTGGTGTGTACGTCACCCTTTAGTTTCTACAGTACATCACCCTTTGGTGCGTACGTCACCCTTTGGTGTGGTTGCGACACTTTAGTTTCTACAGTATGTCACCCTTTTGCGTGTACGTCACCCTTTGGTGTTTATGTCACCCTTTGGTGTGGTCGTCACCCTTTAGTTTCTACAGGATGCCTTTTGCGTGTACGTCACCCTTTAGTTTCTACAGTACGTCACCCTTTGGTGTGTAAGTCAACCTTTGGTGTGTAAGGTCACTCTTTGGTGTGAGTGTCACTCCTTTTGTGCGTACAGTATGTCACCCCTTTTGTGTCTACAGTATGTCACCCTTTGGTGCGTAAGTCACCCTTTGGTGTGTACGTCACCCTTTAGTTTCTACAGTACGTCACCCTTTAGTTTTTACAGTACGTCACCCTTTGGTGCGTACGTCACCCTTTGGTGCGTACGTCACCCTTTGGTGTGGTCGTCACCCTTTAGTTTCTACAATACGTTACCCTTTTCCGTGTACGTCACCCTTTGGTGTTTATGTCACCCTTTGGTGTGTACGTCACCCTTTTGTGTGTACGGTATGTCACACTTTGGTGCGTAAGTCACCCTTTGGTGTGTACGTCACCCTTTAGTTTCTACAGTACGTCACCCTTTGGTGTGTATGTCACCCTTTGGTGTGGTCCTCACCCTTGAGTTTCTACAGTATGTCACCCTTTGGTGCGTACGTCACCCTTTGGTGTGGTCGTCACCCTTTAGTTTCTACAGTACGTCACCCTTTGGTGCGTACATCACCCTTTGGTGTGTACGTCACCCTTTAGTTTTTTCAGTACGTCACCCTTTGGTGCGTACGTCACCCTTTGGTGTGGTCGTCACCCTTTAGTTTCTACAATACGTTACCCTTTTGCGTGTACGTCACCCTTTGGTGTTTATGTCATCCTTTGGTGAATAAATCACCCTTTGGTGTGGTCGTCACCCTTTAGTTTCTACAGTACGTCACCCTTTGGTGCGTACATCACCCTTTGGTGTGTGTATATCACCCTTTTGTGTGTACGTCACCCTTTAGTTTTTACAGTACATCACCCTTTGGTGTTTATGTCACCCTTTGGTGAATAAATCACCCTTTGGTGTGGTCGTCACCCTTTAGTTTCTACAGTACGTCACCCTTTGGTGCGTACATCACCCTTTGGTGTGTACGTCACCCTTTAGTTTTTACAGTACGTCACCCTTTGGTGTGGTCGTCACCCTTTAGTTTCTACAATACGTTACCCTTTTCCGTGTACGTCACCCTTTGGTGTTTATGTCACCCTTTGGTGTGTACGTCACCCTTTTGTGTCTACAGTATGTCACACTTTGGTGCGTAAGTCACCCTTTGGTGTGTACGTCACCCTTTTAGTTTCTACTGTACGTCACCCTTTGGTGTGTATGTCACCCTTTGGTGTGGTCCTCACCCTTGAGTTTCTACAGTATGTCACCCTTTGGTGCGTACGTCACCCTTTGGTGTGGTCGTCACCCTTTAGTTTCTACAGTACGTCACCCTTTGGTGCGTACATCACCCTTTGGTGTGTACGTCACCCTTTAGTTTTTTCAGTACGTCACCCTTTGGTGCGTACGTCACCCTTTGGTGTGGTCGTCACCCTTTAGTTTCTACAATACGTTACCCTTTTGCGTGTACGTCACCCTTTGGTGTTTATGTCATCCTTTGGTGAATAAATCACCCTTTGGTGTGGTCGTCACCCTTTAGTTTCTACAGTACGTCACCCTTTGGTGCGTACATCACCCTTTGGTGTGTATGTCACCCTTTGGTGTGTATATCACCCTTTTGTGTGTACGTCACACTTTAGTTTCCACAGTATGTCACCCTTTTGTGTGTACGTCACCGTTTAGTTTCTACAGCATGTCACTCTTTGGTGCGTACGTCACCCTTTGGTGTGTACGTCACCCTTTAGTTTCTACAGTATGTTACGGTTTTGCATTCCCACAATCCTGGGCTTGTCCCGCAGTAGAAGCCCAGCCCGTGTCACATGTCAGGTGTTTTTCAGGGTCACTCGAAGCGCCGCGTTGACCAATAAAGGTCAGTTCTTGGACGTGTCCTGTCTTACCAAAACCAACCTCCAATCAGGCTTTATAATATCTTGTCCCTTGACTCCCAACAGTTGTTTTTACTGCAGGAGTCTTTCTTATTGTTTTGGTCTCAGCCTTGACTCAGCGTC
>NC_084565.2:39250000-39257500 GCF_033978685.3 Nerophis lumbriciformis
ATTCAGCCTGTTCAGGAATTGTGTGCTCTACTTCAACAATTCTAAAATAAATTTCCCATAATTCCTTTTTTTTTTTTTCTTGCATTTTCCCCATTCAAAATGTATTGGACATTTTTCAAACTTCCACCATTTACACATTTGTCAACCTATTTAAACCATTCCACCTTCAACACATTCCACCATTCTGGAAATTTAAACATTCATTTTTCCAAGTTCAAATTCCCAGATTTCCCAGAATTCCAGGTTTTCCTGGACATTTTTCCCATTCAAAATGAATTGGCCATTTTTCAAACTTCCACCATTTCCACATTTTTCAACCTATTCAAACCATTCCACTGCCAACACATTCCACCATCCTGGAAATTCAAACTTTCCTTTTCCAAGTTAAAAAAAATTCAAGGTTTTTACATAATTCCTGCTTTTTCACAGCCCTATTTCCATCCTTTTTTCTGGCGACTACTCCTTCCACATTTTTCAACACATTTTAATCGTTCCACCGTCAAAACATTCCTCTTAATCAGGACAAAAAAACAACTTATTTTTTTTGTACTGGAAAAATTCCCGGTTTTCCCGAAATTCCAGGAATTCCGTAATACCATTTCTCAATTCAACATGTTACTACTTCAACATTTCTCCACCGATTTGAACAATTTTTACACCAACCATTTCAACTCATTCAGACCATTCAAGTGTTTTACCATTTTCAAAAAAATTCCCGCTTTTCCCAAAATTCCCAATTTTTTTTCTGAAATTCAGACTATTGTTTTCACTGTATGTTCTTAAAAACAACAGAGCGTTCTTTTAAAATATAGGATCTTTGACTAGTGTTTTTACAGCATGTTCTTAAAAAAATTCAATTGGACATTTTTCAAAGTTCCACAATTCCCACGTTTTTCATCTGATTCAGACTGTTGCAACTTCAAAATATTCAGGCTGTTCAGGAATTGTGTGCTCTACTTCAACAATTCTAAAATAAATTCCAGGATTTCCCATAATTCCTTTTCTTTTTTTTTTGCATTTTCCCTGTTCAAAATGAATTGGACATTTTTCAAACTTCCACCATTTCCACATTTTTGAACCTATTCAAACCATTCCACCTTCCAACACATTCCACCATTCTGGAAATTTAAACAATAATGTTTCCAAGTTCAAATAAATTCCCAGATTTCCCAGAATTCAATGTTTTCCGAGACATTTTTCCCCATTCAAAATGAATTGGCATTTTTTCAAATGTCCACATTTTTCAACCTATTCAAACCATTCCACCTTTAACACATTCCACCATTCTGGAAATGTAAACAATAATTGTTCCAAGTTCAAAAAACTTCCCGGATTTTCCAGAATTCCAGGTTTTCCAGGACATTTTTCCCATTCAAAATAATTTTTTCAAACTTCCACCATTTCCACATTTTTCAACATTACACCTGCAACACATTCCACCATCCTGGAAATGTAAACTATCATTTTTCCAAGTTCAAAAAATGTCCTGGATTTTCCAGAATTCCTGGTTTTCCACAGCCCTTTTTCCACCCTTTTTTCTGGCGACTACTTCTTCCACATTTTTCAACGCATTTCAATCGTTCCACCGTCAAATCATTCCTCTAAATCAGGACAAAAAACACTTCTTTTTTTTTACTGGAAAAATTCCCGGTTTTCCCGAAATTCCAGGAAATCCGTAATACCATTTCTCAATTCAACATGTTACTACTTCAGCATTTCTTGAACGATTTGAAAAATGTCCACACCAACCATTTCAACCATTCAAGTTTTTTACCATTGTCAAAAAAATTCCCGCTTTTCCCAAAATTCCCAATTTTTTTTCTGAAATTCAGACTATTGTTTTCACTGTAGGTTCTTAAAGACAACAGAGCGTTCTTTTAGAATATAGGATCTTTGACTTGTGTTTTTAAAGCATATTCTTAAAAACCTTTTAATTGGACATTTTTCAAAGTTCCACAATTCCCACATTTTTCATCTGATTCAGACTGTTGCAACTTCAAAATATTCAGGCTGTTCAGGAATTGTGTGCTCTACTTCAACAATTCTAAAATAAATTCCAGGGTTTCCCATAATTCCTTTTCTTTTTTTTTTGCATTTTCCCTATTCAAAATGAATTGGACATTTTTCTAACTTCCACCATTTCCACATTTTTCAACCTATTCAAACCATTCCACCTGCAACACATTCCACCATTCTGGAAATTTTAACGATCTTTTTCCAAGATAAAAAAAATTCCCGTTTTTTCCAGAATTCCTGCTTTTCCACAGCCCTATTTCCACCCTTTTTCTGGCGACTAATCCTTCCACATTTTTCAACACATTTCAACCGTCCCACCGTCAAATCATTCCTCTTAATCAGGACAAAAAACACAGTTGTTTTTTTTAACTGGAAAAATTCCCGGTTTTCCCGAAATTCCTAATTTTTTCTGAAATTCCCATGGAAATCAATGGGACATTCTTCAAAATTCCACACCTTCCACATTTTTCATCTGATTCAAACGGTTCCAACTTCAAAATATTCAGCCTGTTCAGGAACTGCGGGCTTTCTCTTGACAAATTCTCACATTTCCCAGAATTCCAGGTTTTCCGGGACATTTTTCCCATTCAAAATGAATTGGCCATTTTTCAAACTTCCACCATTTCCACATTTTTCAACCTATTCAAAGCATTCCACCTTCAACACATTCCACCATTCTGGAAATGTAAACAATAATGTTTCCAAGTTCAAATAAATTCCCAAATTTCTCAGAATTCAATGTTTTCCGAGACATTTTCCCCATTCAAAATGAATTGACCATTTTTAAAATGTCCACATTTTTCAACCTATTCAAAGCATTCCACCTTTAACACATTCCACCATTCTGGAAATGTAAACAATAATTGTTCCAAGTTAAAAAAATGTCCTGGATTTTCCAGAATTCCTGCTTTTCCACAGCCCTTTTTTTCTGGCGACTACTCCTTCCACATTTTTCAACACATTTCAACCGTTCCACCGTCATATCATTCCTCCTGATCAGGACAAAAAACAAAGTTGTTTTTTTGAACTGGAAAAATTCCCAGTTTTCCCGAAATTCCAAATTCTTTCTGAAATTCCCATTGAAATCAATGGGACATTCTTCAAAATTCCACACCTTCCACATTTTTCATCTGATTCAAACTGTTGCAACTTCAAAATATTCAGCCTGTTCAGGAATTGTGTGCTCTACTTCAACAATTCTAAAATAAATTTCCCATAATTCCTTCTTTTTTTTTCCTTGCATTTTCCCCATTCAAAATGTATTGGACATTTTTCAAACTTCCACCATTTCCACATTTTTCAACCTATTCAAAGCATTCCACCTTCAACACATTCCACCATTCTGAAAATGTAAACAATAATTTTTCCAAGTTCAAAAAACTTCCCGGATTTTCCAGAATTCCAGGTTTTCCTGGACATTTTTCACATTCAAAATGAATTGGACATTTTTCAAACTTCCACCATTTCCACATTTTTCAACCTATTCAAACCATTCCACCTTCAACACATTCCACCATTCTGGAAATTTAAACAATCATTTTTCCAAGTTCCAATAAATTCCCAGATTTCCCAGAATTCAATGTTTTCCGAGACATTTTTCCCATTCAAAATTAATTGGCCATTTTTCAAATTTTCACATTTTTCAACCTATTCAAACCATTCCACATTCAACACATTCCACCATTCTGGAAATGTAAACAATAATTTTTCCAAGTTCAAAAAATGTCCAGAATTTTCCAGAATTCCTGCTTTTCCACAGCCCTATTTCCACCCTTTTTTCTGTCGACTACTCCTTCCACATTTTTCAACCCATTTCAACCGTCAAATCATTCCTCTTAATCAGGACAAAAAACAAATTTTTTTTTGTACTGGAAAAATTCACGGTTTTCCTGAAATTCCAGGAAATCCGTAATACCATTTCTCAATTCAACATGTTACTACTTAAACATTTCTTGAACGATTTGAAAAATTTCCACACCAAACATTTCAACTCATTCAGACCATTCAAGTTTTTTACCATTTTCAAAAAAATTCCCGCTTTTCCCAAAATTACCAATTTTTTTTCTGAAATTCAGACTGTTTTCACTGTAGGTTCTTAAAGACAACAGAGCGTTCTTTTAAAATATAGGATCTTTGACTAGTGTATTTACAGCATATTCTTAAAAACCTTTTAATTGGACATTCTTCAAAGTTCCACAATTCCCACATTTTTCATCTGATTCAAACTGTTCCAACTTCAAAATATTCAGGCTGTTCAGGAATTTTGTGCTTTACTTCAACAATTCTAAAATAAATTCCAGGATTTCCCATAATGGGCATTTTCCCCATTCAAAATGAATTGGCCATTTTTCAAACTTCCACCATTTACACATTTTTCAACCTATTCAAACCATTTCACTATTCTGGAAATTGAAGCTATAATTTTTCCAAGTTCAAATAAATTCCCAGATTTCCCAGAATTCCAGGTTTTCCGGGACATTTTTCCCATTCAAAATGAATTGGACATTTTTCAAGCTTCCACCATTTCCACATTTTTCAACCTATTCAAACCATTCCACCTTCAACACATTCCACCCTTCTGGAAATTTAAACTTCCCTTTTTCCAAGTTCAAATAAATTCCGAAATTTCCCAGAATTCCAGGTTTTCCAAGACATTTTTCCTATTCAAAATGAATTGGCCATTTTTCAAACTTCCACCATTTCCACATTTTTCAACCTATTCAAAGCATTCCACCTTCAACACATTCCACCATTCTGGAAATGTAAACAATAATTTTTCCAAGTTCAAATAAATTCCCAGATTTCCCAGAATTCTGGGTTTTCCAAGACATTTTTCCCATTCAAAATTAATTGGCCATTTTTCAAACTTCCACCATTTCCACATGTTTTAACCTATTCAAACATTCCACCTTCAACACATTCCACCATTCTGGAAATTTAAACATTCATTTTTCCAAGTTCAAATTCCCAGATTTCCCAGAATTCCAGGTTTTCCTGGACATTTTTCCCATTCAAAATGAATTGGCCATTTTTCAAACTTCCACCATTTCCACATTTTTCAACCTATTCAAACCATTCCACTGTCAACACATTCCACCATCCTGGAAATTCAAACTTTCCTTTTCCAAGTTAAAACATTTTCCAGGATTTTCCATAATTCCTGCTTTTTCACAGCCCTATTTCCATCCTTTTTTCTGGAGACTACTCCTTCCACATTTTTCAACACATTTCAACCGTTCCACCGTCAAAACATTCCTCTTAATCAGGACAAAAAACAAGGTTGTTTTTTTGAACTGGAAAAATTCCCGGTTTCCCCGAAATTCCAGGAAATCCGTAATACAATTTCTCAATTCAACATGTTACTACTTCAACATTTCTCCACCGATTTGAACAATTTTCACATCAACCATTTCAACTCATTCAGACCATTCAAGTGTTTTACCATTTTCAAAAAAATTCCCGCTTTTCCCAAAATTCCCAATTTTTTTTCTGAAATTCAGACTATTATTTTCACTGTATGTTCTTAAAAAACAACAGAGCGTTCTTTTAAAATATAGGATATTTGACTAGTGTTTTTACAGCATGTTCTTAAAAAAAATTTCAATTGGACATTTTTCAAAGTTCCACAATTCCCACATTTTTCATCTGATTCAGACTGTTGCAACTTCAAAATATTCAGCCTATTCAGGAATTGTGTGCTCTACTTCAACAATTCTAAAATAAATTCCAGGATTTCCCATAATTCCTTTTCTTTTTTTGCATTTTCCCTATTCAAAATGAATTGGCTATTTTTCAAACTTCCACCATTTACACATTTTTCAACCTATTCAAACCATTCCACTTTCAACACATTCCACCATTCTGGAAATTTAAACAATAATTTTTCCAAGTTCAAATAAATTCCCAGATTTCCCAGAATTCAATGTTTTCCGAGACATTTTTCCCATTCAAAATGAATTGGCCATTTTTCAAATTTCCACATTTTTCAACCTATTCAAACCATTCCACCTTTAACACATTCCACCATTCTGGGAATGTAAACAATAATTGTTCCAAGTTCAAAAAACTTCCCGGATTTTCCAGAATTCCAGGTTTTCCGGGACATTTTTCCCATTCAAAATAAATTGGCCATTTTTCAAACTTCCACCATTTCCACATTTTTCAACCATTCCACCTGCAACACATTCCACCATCCTGGAAATTAAAACTTTCCTTTTCCAAGTTAAAAACAAATCCAGGATTTTCCATAATTCCTGCTTTTTCACAGCCCTATTTCCACCCTTTTTTCTGGCGACTACTTCTTCCACATTTTTCAACACATTTCAACCGTTCCACCGTCAAATCATTCCTCTTAATCGGGACAAAAAACCAAGTTGTTTTTTTTTAGCTGGAAAAATTCCCGGTTTCCCCGAAATTCCAGGAATTCCGTAATACCATTTCTCAATTCAACATGTTACTACTTCAACATTTCTCCACCGATTTGAACAATTTTCACACCAACCATTTCAACTCATTCAGACGATTCAAGTGTTTTACCATTTTCAAAAAAATTCCCGCTTTTCCCAAAATTCCCAATTTTTTTTCTGAAATTCAGACTATTGTTTTCACTGTATGTTCTTAAAAACAACAGAGCGTTCTTTTAAAATATAGGATCTTTGACTAGTGTTTTTACAGCATGTTCTTAAAAAAAATTCAATTGGACATTTTTCAAAGTTCCACAATTCCCACATTTTTCATCTGATTCAGACTGTTGCAACTTCAAAATATTCAGGCTGTTCAGGAATTGTGTGCTCTACTTCAACAATTCTAAAATAAATTCCAGGATTTCCCATTATTCCTTTTCTTTTTTTTTTGCATTTTCCCCATTCAAAATGAATTGGCCATTTTTCAAACTTCCACCATTTACACATTTTTCAACCTATTCAAACCATTCCACTTTCAACACATTCCACCATTCTGGAAATTTAAAAAATCATTTTTCCAAGTTCAAATAAATTCCCAGATTTCCCAGAATTCAATGTTTTCCGAGACATTTTTCCCATTCAAAATGAATTGGCCATTTTTCAAATTTCCACATTTTTCAACCTATTCAAACCATTCCACCTTTAACACATTCCACCATTCTGGAAATGTAAACAATAATTGTTCCAAGTTCAAAAAACTTCCCGGATTTTCCAGAATTCCAGGTTTTCCGGGACATTTTTCCCATTCAAAATAAATTGGCCATTTTTTCAAATTTCCACCATTTCCACATTTTTCAACCATTCCACCTGCAACACATTCCACCAGCCTGTAAATGTAAACTATCATTTTTCCAAGTTCAAAAAATGTCCTGGATTTTCCAGAATTCCTGCTTTTCCACAGCCCTTTTTTCTGGCGACTACTCCTTCCACATTTTTCAACACATTTCAACCGTTCCACCGTCAAATAATTCCTCTTGATCAGGACAAAAACAAAGTTGTTCTTTTGAACTGGAAAAATTCC
>NC_084565.2:39277500-39295000 GCF_033978685.3 Nerophis lumbriciformis
CAAATGTCCAGTGTCCCACCACGCTCTGATTAAAGATTGTACGCCTCCTCTTTTTTATTTGGACTTTCCCTGATTACATGGCAACAGCTGTTTCGAAAGGAAGGGGGGTCGTAAACAGCCGTTGCCTTTGATTACAAAACAGTTCAAAGAAAAGGTGCCTGGAGGGGCGGGGGTCAGGTCCTGCTTCCTCTCCGCTTTGTAGATCTCGGGTCTCTGTGTATTACAATACATCAAAGAAACCGACACCTTTGTGTCGCTTCCCATCCTGCACAGTGGAGTTTTACAAGCCTTTTGATTGGTAAGATCAAAGACAGCTTTTGTCTGCTCGGCGGGAACTCATTGAAACACAAAGTTTTAGATACAATTATTCTGACACTTTTCCACCACTTGTGGCAATAATGACAATATCAAACAAACAAAAACAATTCTGGAACCGAAAGTCATAGACATTTTTTTTTAAGCGCAAAAATGTTGACTAAAGTGGTGAAGCTGTATTTTCGTTTGCACCTTAATTTTGTTGACAGTTTATCTAAAAACATATATGTTATTTCTTATTAAATTCTGTTAGATTTTATCGTATGAATTATTTTATATAGTTATACTGTCGTTTTTGAATAGGATTAAAATCCAGAGTAAGATGACTAATTTAGTGTTAATATTTGAGTGGGCCACTGGCAACTCTGGAGTGGAAAAGTTGACTTTTGTACAAACCCCGTTTCCATATGAGTTGGGAAATTGTGTTAGATGTAAATATAAACGGAATACAATGATTTGCAAATCATTTTCAACCCATATTCAGTTGAATATGCTACAAAGACAACATATTTGATGTTCAAACTGATAAACTTTTTTTTTTTTTTGCAAATAATTATTAACTTTAGAATTTGATGCCAGCAACACGTGACAAAGAAGTTGGGAAAGGTGGCAATAAATACTGATAAAGTTGAGGAATGCTCATCAAACACTTATTTGGAACAGGTGGGTGCCATGATTGGGTATACAAGTAGATTCCATGAAATGCTCAGTCATTCACAAACAAGGATGGGGCGAGGGTCACCACTTTGTCAACAAATGCGTGAGCAAATTGTTGAACAGTTTAAGAAAAACCTTTCTCAAGCAGCTATTGCAAGGAATTTAGTTATCTCACCATCTACGCTCCGTAATATCATCAAAGGGTTCAGAGAATCTGGAGAAATCACTGCATGTAAGCAGCTAAGCCCGTGACCTTCCATCCCTCAGGCTGTACTGCATCAACAAGCGACATCAGTGTGTAAAGGATATCACCACATGGGCTCAGGAACACTTCAGAAACCCACTGTCAGTAACTACAGTTGGTCGCTACATCTGTAAGTGCAAGTTAAAACTGTCCTATGCAAGGCGAAAACGTTTATCAACAACACCCAGAAACGCCGTCGGCTTCGCTGGGCCTGAGCTCATCTAAGATGGACTGATACAAAGTGGAAAAGTGTTCTGTGGTCTGACGAGTCCACATTTCAAATTGTCTTTGGAAACTGTAGACGTCGTGTCTTCCGGACCAAAGAGGAAAAGAACCATCCGGATTGTTCTAGGCGCAAAGTGTAAAAGCCAGCATGTGTGATGGTATGGGGGTGTATTAGTGCCCAAGACATGGGTAACTTACACATCTGTGAAGGCGCCATTAATGCTGAAAGGTACATACAGGTTTTGGAGCGACATATGTTGCCATCCAAGCAACGTTACCATGGACGCCCCTGCTTATTTCAGCAAGACAATGCCAAGTTACATCAACGTGGCTTCATAGTAAAAGAGTGCGGGTACTAGACTGGCCTTCCTGTAGTCCAGACCTGTCTCCCATTGAAAATGTGTGGCGCATTATGAAGCCTAAAATAGCACAACGGAGACCGCCGGACTGTTGAACAACTTAAGCTGTACATCAAGCAAGAATGGGAAAGAATTCCACCTGAGAAGCTTCAAAAATGTGTCTCCTCAGTTCCCAAACGTTTACTGAGTGTTGTTAAAAGGAAAGGCCATGTAACACAGTGGTGAACATGCCCTTTCCCAACTACTTTGGCACGTGTTGCAGCCATGAAATTCTAAGTTAATTATTATTTGCAAAAAAAAAAAATAAAGTTTATGAGTTTGAACATCAAATATGTTGTCTTTGTAGCATATTCAACTGAATATGGGTTGAAAAGGATTTGCAAATCATTGTATTCCGTTTATATTTACATCTAACACAATTTCCCAACTCATATGGAAACAGGGTTTGTACTTGTTATCAATTGTACAGTCTTTGTAGATCACTAATAGTACACACAATTGTATAGTTTGCACACACTATGTATTATTTGGATTATAATAAGTAAGACCCTGATGCTTAACTGATGTTTCCGTTTACGTTGCCGCCAAATGTTCAATCTGGATTCTATCCGGACTAGTTGGAATACATCCCGGTGATTGGCGCGGCGTTTAAAATGAATATCCTCGCTCGCAGGTGCTGTGAACCTTCCGGCAGTGGCGGTGGGGATGCTGATTGGCGGTGTCATCATGAAGAAGACGGGAATGTCTCTGAAGAACATTCCACGCTTCTGCGTGGTCCTGTTGACCATGTCCACCCTCCTCTTCATCCCGCTCTTCTTCATGGGCTGCTCCACGCAGAGAGTCTCCGAGGTCAATCACTACCAAGTCGGGCGGCACGGGTGAGCCAAGACGATGGGAATTTTCTAATCAAGTAGTCAAGCAAAATTCTTAGATTTGTTTGAAAACCTGGAGCAGTTGAGAAGGCACAGGTCACATTCACTGCAAGTATTGAAGGAACGCGCAATAGGATGAGAGATGAGTTCTTCTTTATACACTGACTACAAGGTGGGAGAGAGAGAGGGAGTCAGTTCAGTTTGGAGGGGGGAGAGAGCATATGGGAAGCATCGGGCTATCCAGACAATGATGCACTGTTAGACTGGAACGAAGAAGCCGACACCTTCAAAATGAGCAGCGAGAAGAGATACTTTCACAGTGGGTCATGCGGACAAGGTCATTCTCTGGTCACAATGTGCTTTTTATAGTAATACTGCAGTTTGTATACACATTTTTTCCAACACATTACTATTTTGGAGTTTAATAAAGTTAAAGTAGCAATGATTGTCACACACACACACACACTAGGTGTGGTGAAATTTGTCCTCTGCATTTGACCCATCCCCTTGTTCACCCACTGGGAGGTGAGGGGAGCAGTGAGCAGCAGGGGTGGCCGCGCCCAGGAATCATTTTTGGTGATTTAACCCCCAATTCCAACCCTTAATGCTGAGTGCCAAACAGGGAGGTAATGGCTCCCATTTTTATAGTCTTTGGGGTTTGAACCCACAACCTACCGATCTCAGGGTGGACACTCTAACCACTAGGCCACTGAGTAGGTTACCAATTAAATAAAGAATCGTCCAGAAAAAGCTAATATCTTTTTAAGTGTTTATTTGAGATCTCAAGTAAAATGAGTTGTGGTTATGCTGCTAAAGAAAGAACAGGAGGAAAGAGAAGTGAGAGAGAGAGAGAGTGATACAAAGAGGTCTTAAAGATGTTTATGTTTTGATTCAACGTTTGACAGGCAGTCACAATCCCAAAAGAAACCCATTTCAGGAGAAACCATTGCGCAAAAGACAAATACAACCCAAATTAGTGATCGTTGTCCTTATTCACGAGAAGGTGGTTTGGGCGCACCTCTACCAGACTCCAAGAATGCATCAAGGCCATAAAAGTGTCTTATCTATGACAAAGCCCAGGCCCAGGCTGCTGAGGAAAAGAACCCCCACACAAACATTTAGGCTCAAATTGTGGTTTGGACAAGAGACGACTAAAATAGTCATTTTTCCTCGACAATACTCACTTGTGTGGTTTTTGTCTTCAGTCCATTTAGTTCAGACTTCTTTAGTGATTCTGCCTCCAAAAATCCTCTGTGTGCATGAATTGGCTGTCCGGTTCAAACACTGATGACATCTATTAAACAAGACAAGAAGCAAGGAATTAAACCGAGACAGAATTAAATTTGGCTCAATTTGAGGAGAAACGTCTGGACTGTACTCTTTGTACAGTTCCACCACGCTCTACTCAGTGGCCTAGTGGTTAGAGTGTCCGCCCTCAGATCGGTAGGTTGTGAGTTCAAACCCCGGCCCAGTCATACCATAGACCAGGGGTCGGCAACCCGCGGCTCTAGAGCCGCATGCGGCTCTTTAGCGCCGCCCCAGTGGCTCTCTGGAGCTTTTTCAGAAATGTATGAAAAATGGAAAAAGATGAGGGGAAAAAAATATATTTTTTGTTTTAATATGGTTTCTGTAGGAGGACAAACATGACACAAACCTCCCTAATTGTTACAAAGCACACTGTTTATATTAAACATGCTTCACTGATTCGAGTATTTGGCGAGCGCCGTTTTGTCCTACTAATTTTGGCGGTCCTTGAACTCACCGTAGTTTGTTTACATGTATAACTTTCTAGGACGTGTTTTATGCCACTTCTTTTTCTGTCTCATTTTGTCCACCAAACTTTTAAGGTTGTGCATGAAAGGTGAGTTTTGTTGATGTTATTGACTCGTTGGAGTGCTAATCAGACATATTTGGTCACTGCATGACTGCAAGATAATCGATGCTAACATGCTATTTAGGCTAGCTATATGTACATATTGCATCATAATGCCTCATTTGTAGCTATATTTGAGGTCATTTAGTTTTCTTTAAGTCCTCTTAATTCAATTTATATCTCATGACACACTATCTGTATGTAATATGGCTTTTAATTTTTTGCGGCTCCAGACAGATTTTTTTTTGTATTTTTGGTCCAATATGGCTCTTTCAACATTTTGGGTTGCCGACCCCTGCCATAGACTATAAAAATGGGAGCCATTACCTCCCTGCTTGGCAACAGCTGTTTCTAAGGGACGGGGGTCGTAAACAGCCATTGCCTTTGATTAAAACAGTTCAAAGAAAAGTTTGTAAACAGTTCCCAGAAAAGGTCGTAAAACAGTTCAAAGAAGAGGTCCCTGGAGGGGAGTCAGGTCCTGCTTCCTCTTTGCTTTGTAGTTCTTGGGTCAAGACAATATATTTCTGTTGATTACAATACATGAAAGAAACAGAACACCTTCATGTTGCTTCCCATCCTACACAGCGGAGTTTTACAAGCCTTCTGCTTGGTAGGATTAAAGACAGCGTTTGTCTGCTCGCCGGGAACTCATCGAAACACAACGTTTTGTGATAACTTCGATACAATTATTCTGACTCTCTCCAGGTCTCCGTCCATGTGTTACGCCAACTGCTCGTGTCCCGCCGGCGCCTTCAACCCGGTGTGCGGCTCCGATGGCGTGGAGTACATCTCCCCGTGTCACGCGGGCTGCACCCACTTCACCAAAAACCCCAACCACACACACCTGGTCCAGGTAGGTGACGTCCCCACACATGTTTACTACAGATATCCTGATCCCATATTGGTATCGGCCCCAAAAAAACAGTGTGGGATGATATTTGCTTGCATGTAAAATGTGTGATATCATGTGCGATACAAGCAGTCCTGTGCAAAGTTAGATGAACTTCTTTACATCCTCCAATAAGCACACAATGTTGTTTTTTTCCTTCTATTTTTGTCAAAAGGTAAACATGCTACTAGCAGCTACACCACAGCTAAGCACATAATAGCACACAAGCTAAACATGCGTGATTATAATTGAACGGTATTGCAGTGTAAAACAGCACATTTGTCGACATAAACAAGTATCAAATCATTCTAGTTGCATATTACGTACACTTACAAAGTCTCCAATATTAGAAGGTATGCAGTAACAAACGTGTCCGCATCATTCAACTTGTTAGGTCATGGGTCATTAGCTCAAATGCAAGTACAACTTGTTTTGACTTTAATGATTTGTAGTGCATGAGAAAGATGTGCTATTGTAAATAAAACCGGGGGTTTCACTACCGATATTGAAGCCACGGGTATTGACTGATACCGATATTGACCGACTACGATATCAACATGAAGCCTACAGTACATGTATTGTTTTGCAGTGTGGAATGTAATCAAAGGTTTGATCAAGTGAAATGAGTCAAAGAGAGAACAATGGTAGGTCGGAAAAACACTAACCTGTTTATTATTAACCCTCTGGAACGGACTTGTGCTGTCTTTAAGTTGAAGTGGGGTCGGTAATTGTTTGTTTTATTTATTTATTTTTATTTATTTATTTATTTATTATATATTTATGTCTTTAATTACTTTTTTTGGGGGGTGGGGGTGACACTTAATGCTCACAATAACGCTAAGTTGAATGATGCGGACACGTTTGTTACCAGATACTTTCTAATACGCTTATGCCCTGGAGACTTTGTATGTATAAGTAATATGTAACCAAAATTATTACTTGATACTTGTTTATATTGAGAAATGTAATGTTTTACTCTGCAATATTGTTCACTTATTATTAAGTATGTGTAGCTTGTGTGCTACGGTGTGCTTAGCTGTGGTGTAGCTGCGAGCTCTTAGTAGCGTATAGCCTAGCATGTTTACCTTTTGTAAATGACTTGACTAAAATAGAATAAATTGTACATTTGGATGTTAACTAACTGTCCAGCTTTGCACAAGTCAACACTCTTCAGGACTGCTTGTATCGCACATGATATCACACACACAAGTCAACAATCTGCAGGACTGCTTGTATCGCACATGGTATCACACACACAAGTCAACACTCTGCAGGGCTGCTTGTATCGCACATGATATCACACACAAGTCAACACTGCAGGACTGCTTGTATCGCACATGATATCACACACACAAGTCAACACTGTAGAACTGCTTGTATCGCACATGATATCACACACAAGTCAACACTGCAGGACTGCTTGTATCGCACATGATATCACACACAGGTCAACACTGCAGGACTGCTTGTATCGCATATATCACACACAAGTCAACACTGCAGGATTGCTTGTATTGCACATGATATCACACACAAGTCAACACTCTGCAGGATTGCTTGTATCGCACATGATATCACACACAAGTCAACACTCTGCAGGACTGCTTGTATCGCACATCACACACAAGTCAACATTGCAGGACTGCTTGTATCGCACATGACATCACACACACAAGTCAACACTCTGCAGGACTGCTTGTATCGCACATGATATTACACACACAAGTCAACACACTGCGGGACTGCTCGTACCCCACATGATATCACACACAAGTCAACACACTGCGGGACTGCTCGTACCCCACATGATATCACACACAAGTCAACACTCTGCAGGACTGCTTGTATCGCACATGATGTCACACACAAGTCAACACTCTACAGGACTGCTTGCATCGCACATGATATCACACACAAGTCAACACTCTGCAGGATTGCTTGTATCGCACTTATCACACACAAGTCAACACTGCAGGACTGCTTGTATCGCACATGATATCACACGCACACAAGTCAACACTGCAGGACTGCTTGTATCGCACATGATATCACACACACAAGTCAACACTGCAGGACTGCTTGTATCGCACATGATCTCACACACACAAGTCAACACTCTGCAGGACTGCTTGTATCGCACATGATATCACACACACAAGTCAACACTGCAGGGCTGCTTGTATCGCACATGATATCACACACACAAGTCAACACTGCATGACTGCTTGTATCGCACATGATATCACACACACAAGTCAACACTGCAGGACTGCTTGTATCGCACATGATATCGCACACAAAGGTCAACACTCTGCAGGACTGCTTGTATCGCACATGATATCACACACACAAGTCAACACTGCAGGACTGCTTGTATCGCACATGATATCACACACACACAAGTCAACACTCTGCAGGACTGCTTGTATCGCACATGGTATCACACACACAAGTCAACACTGCAGGCCTGCTTGTATCGCACATGATATCACACACACAAGTCAACACTCTGCAGGATTGCTTGTATCGCACATGATATCACACACACAAGTCAACACTCTGCAGGATTGCTTGTATCGCACATGATGTCACACACACAAGTCAACACTCTGCAGGGCTGTTTGTAACGCACATGATATCACATACACAAGTCAACACTGCAGGACTGCTTGTATCGCACATGATATCACACACAAGTCAACACTGCAGGACTGCTTGTATCGCACATGATACCACACACATAAGTCAACACTGCAGTACTGCTTGTATCGCACATGATATCACACACAAGTCAACACACTGCAGGACTGCTTGTATCGCACATGATATCACACACAAGTCAACACTCTTCAGGACTGCTTGTATCGCACATGATATCACACACACAAGTCAACACTCTGCAGGACTGCTTGTATCGCACATGATATCACACACAAGTCAACACTGCAGGACTGCTTATATCGCACATGATATCACACACAAGTCAACACTCTGCGGGACTGCTTGTATCGCACATGATACCACACACACAAGTCAACACTCTGCAGGACTGTTTGTATCGCACATGATATCACACACACAAGTCAACACTGCAGGACTGCTTGTATCGCACATGATATCACACACACAAGTCAACACTGCAGGACTGCTTGTATCGCACATATCACACACAAGTCAACACTGCATGACTGCTTGTATCGCACATGTCACACACAAGTCAACACTCTGCAGGATTGCTTGTATCGCACATGATATCACACACACAAGTCAACACTCTGCAGGGCTGCTTGTATCGCACATGATATCACTCACACAAGTCAACACTGCAGGGCTGCTTGTATCGCACATGATACCACACACACAAGTCAACACGCTGCAGGACTGCTTGTATCGCACATGATATCACACACACAAGTCAACACTGTAGAACTGCTTGTATCGCACATGATATCACACACAAGTCAACACTGCAGGACTGCTTGTATCGCACATGATATCACACACACAAGTCAACAATCTGCAGGACTGCTTGTATCGCACATGGTATCACACACACAAGTCAACACTCTGCAGGGCTGCTTGTATCGCACATGATATCACACACAAGTCAACACTGCAGGACTGCTTGTATCGCACATGATATCACACACACAAGTCAACACTGTAGAACTGCTTGTATCGCACATGATATCACACACAAGTCAACACTGCAGGACTGCTTGTATCGCACATGATATCACACACAGGTCAACACTGCAGGACTGCTTGTATCGCATATATCACACACAAGTCAACACTGCAGGATTGCTTGTATTGCACATGATATCACACACAAGTCAACACTCTGCAGGATTGCTTGTATCGCACATGATATCACACACAAGTCAACACTCTGCAGGACTGCTTGTATCGCACATCACACACAAGTCAACATTGCAGGACTGCTTGTATCGCACATGACATCACACACACAAGTCAACACTCTGCAGGACTGCTTGTATCGCACATGATATTACACACACAAGTCAACACACTGCGGGACTGCTCGTACCCCACATGATATCACACACAAGTCAACACACTGCGGGACTGCTCGTACCCCACATGATATCACACACAAGTCAACACTCTGCAGGACTGCTTGTATCGCACATGATGTCACACACAAGTCAACACTCTACAGGACTGCTTGCATCGCACATGATATCACACACAAGTCAACACTCTGCAGGATTGCTTGTATCGCACTTATCACACACAAGTCAACACTGCAGGACTGCTTGTATCGCACATGATATCACACGCACACAAGTCAACACTGCAGGACTGCTTGTATCGCACATGATATCACACACACAAGTCAACACTGCAGGACTGCTTGTATCGCACATGATCTCACACACACAAGTCAACACTCTGCAGGACTGCTTGTATCGCACATGATATCACACACACAAGTCAACACTGCAGGGCTGCTTGTATCGCACATGATATCACACACACAAGTCAACACTGCATGACTGCTTGTATCGCACATGATATCACACACACAAGTCAACACTGCAGGACTGCTTGTATCGCACATGATATCGCACACAAAGGTCAACACTCTGCAGGACTGCTTGTATCGCACATGATATCACACACACAAGTCAACACTGCAGGACTGCTTGTATCGCACATGATATCACACACACACAAGTCAACACTCTGCAGGACTGCTTGTATCGCACATGGTATCACACACACAAGTCAACACTGCAGGCCTGCTTGTATCGCACATGATATCACACACACAAGTCAACACTCTGCAGGATTGCTTGTATCGCACATGATATCACACACACAAGTCAACACTCTGCAGGATTGCTTGTATCGCACATGATGTCACACACACAAGTCAACACTCTGCAGGGCTGTTTGTAACGCACATGATATCACATACACAAGTCAACACTGCAGGACTGCTTGTATCGCACATGATATCACACACACGAGTCAACACTGCAGGACTGCTTGTATCGCACATGATATCACACACACAAGTCAACACTCTGCAGGACTGCTTGTATCGCACATGATATCACACACAAGTCAACACTGCAGGACTGCTTGTATCGCACATGATACCACACACATAAGTCAACACTGCAGTACTGCTTGTATCGCACATGATATCACACACAAGTCAACACACTGCAGGACTGCTTGTATCGCACATGATATCACACACAAGTCAACACTCTTCAGGACTGCTTGTATCGCACATGATATCACACACACAAGTCAACACTCTGCAGGACTGCTTGTATCGCACATGATATCACACACAAGTCAACACTGCAGGACTGCTTATATCGCACATGATATCACACACAAGTCAACACTCTGCGGGACTGCTTGTATCGCACATGATACCACACACACAAGTCAACACTCTGCAGGACTGTTTGTATCGCACATGATATCACACACACAAGTCAACACTGCAGGACTGCTTGTATCGCACATGATATCACACACACAAGTCAACACTGCAGGACTGCTTGTATCGCACATATCACACACAAGTCAACACTGCATGACTGCTTGTATCGCACATGTCACACACAAGTCAACACTCTGCAGGATTGCTTGTATCGCACATGATATCACACACACAAGTCAACACTCTGCAGGGCTGCTTGTATCGCACATGATATCACTCACACAAGTCAACACTGCAGGGCTGCTTGTATCGCACATGATACCACACACACAAGTCAACACGCTGCAGGACTGCTTGTATCGCACATGATATCACACACACAAGTCAACACTGCAGGGCTGCTTGTATCGCACATGATACCACACACACAAGTCAACACGCTGCAGGACTGCTTGTATCGCACATGATATCACACACAAGTCAACACTCTGCAGGATTGCTTGTATCGCACATGATGTCACACACGTAAGTCAACACTGCAGGACTGCTTGTATCGCACATGATATCACACACACACACAAGTCAACACTCTGCAAGACTGCTTGTATCGCACATGATATCACACACATGAGTCAACACTGCAGGACTGCTTGTATCCCACATGATATCACACACAGGTCAACACTGCAGGACTGCTTGTATCGCACATATCACACACAAGTCAACACTCTGCAGGATTGCTTGTATCACACATGATATCACACACACAAGTCAACACTCTGCAGGATTGCTTGTATCGCACATGATATCACACACACAAGTCAACACTCTGCAGGACTGCTTGTATCGCACATGATATCACACACACAAGTCAACACTGCAGGACTGCTTGTATCGCACATGATATCACACACACACAAGTCAACACTCTGCAGGACTGCTCGTATCGCACATGATATCACACACAAGTCAACACTCTGCAGGATTGCTTGTATCGCACTTATCACATACAAGTCAACACTCTGCATGACTGCTTGTATCGCACATGATATCACACACACAAGTCAACACTGCAGGACTGCTTGTATCGCACATGATATCACACACAAGTCAACACACTGCGGGACTGCTCGTACCCCACATGATATCACACACAAGTCAACACTCTGCAGGATTGCTTGTATCGCACATGATATCACACACAAGTCAACACTCTGCAGGACTGCTTGTATCGCACATGATATCACACACACAAGTCAACACTGCGGGACTGCTTGTATCCCACATGATATCACACACACAAGTCAACACTCTGCAGGACTGCTTGTATCGCACATGATATCACACACACAAGTCAACACTCTGCAGGACTGCTTGTATCGCACATGATACCACACACACAAGTCAACACTCTGCAGGAATGCTTGTATCGCACATGATATCACAGACATAAGTCAACACTGCAGTACTGCTTTCATCGCACATGATATCACACACACACACAAGTCAACACTCTGCAAGACTGTTTGTATCGCACATGATATCACACACACGAGTCAACACTGCAGGACTGCTTGTATTGCACATGATATCACACACACAAGTCAACACTCTGTAGGACTGCTTGTATCGCACATGATATCACACACACAAGTCAACACTCTGCAGGATTGCTTGTATCGCACATGATGTCACACACACAAGGCAACACTCTGCAGGGCTGTTTGTAACGCACATGATATCACATACACAAGTCAACACTGCAGGACTGCTTGTATCGCACATGATATCGCACACACAAGTCAACACTCTGCAGGACTGCTTGTATCGCACATGATATCACACACACAAGTCAACACTGCAGGACTGCTTGTATCGCACATGATATCACACACACACAAGTCAACACTCTGCAGGACTGCTTGTATCGCACATGATATCACACACATAAGTCAACACTGCAGGACTGCTTGTATCGCACATGATATCACACACACACAAGTCAACACTCTGCAGGACTGCTTGTATTGCACATGATATCACACACACGAGTCAACACTGCAGGACTGCTTGTATCGCACATGATATCACACACACAAGTCAACACTCTGCAGGACTGCTTGTATCGCACATGATACCACACACACAAGTCAACACTCTGCAGGAATGCTTGTATCGCACATGATATCACAGACATAAGTCAACACTGCAGTACTGCTTTCATCGCACATGATATCACACACACACACAAGTCAACACTCTGCAAGACTGTTTGTATCGCACATGATATCACACACACGAGTCAACACTGCAGGACTGCTTGTATTGCACATGATATCACACACACAAGTCAACACTCTGTAGGACTGCTTGTATCGCACATGATATCACACACACAAGTCAACACTCTGCAGGATTGCTTGTATCGCACATGATGTCACACACACAAGGCAACACTCTGCAGGGCTGTTTGTAACGCACATGATATCACATACACAAGTCAACACTGCAGGACTGCTTGTATCGCACATGATATCGCACACACAAGTCAACACTCTGCAGGACTGCTTGTATCGCACATGATATCACACACACAAGTCAACACTGCAGGACTGCTTGTATCGCACATGATATCACACACACACAAGTCAACACTCTGCAGGACTGCTTGTATCGCACATGATATCACACACATAAGTCAACACTGCAGGACTGCTTGTATCGCACATGATATCACACACACACAAGTCAACACTCTGCAGGACTGCTTGTATTGCACATGATATCACACACACGAGTCAACACTGCAGGACTGCTTGTATCGCACATGATATCACACACACAAGTCAACACTCTGCAGAACTGCTTGTATCGCACATGATATCACACACACAAGTCAACACTCTGCAGGATTGCTTGTATCGCACATGATGTCACACACACAAGTCAACACTCTGCAGGGCTGTTTGTATCGCACATGATATCACATACACAAGTCAACACTGCAGGACTGCTTGTATCGCACATGATATCACACACACAAGTCAACACTCTGCAGGACTGTTTGTATCGCACATGATATCACACACACAAATCAACACTCTGCAGGACTGTTTGTATTGCACATGATATCACACACACAAGTCAACACTGCAGGACTGCTTGTATCGCACATGATATCACACACAAGTCAACACTGCAGGACTGTTTGTATCACACATGATATCGCACACACAAGTCAACACTCTGCAGGACTGTTTGTATCGCACATGATATCACACACACGAGCCGACACTGCAGGACTGCTTGCATCGGAGATTTTAGATGCAAGCAGAATGTATTTATTTTGCTGATAACGGACCGATATCAATATCGAATCCAGACCGCTGGTATTCACTTCTGATACACAATACCGATATAACTTGTTGGCCGATACCGATATTGACCTGGTATGATATCAGCAGGAATCATACATATTTGAGTTATTTTGTAGAAAAGTTTTGATCAAGTGAAATGAGTCAAAGAGAGAACAATGGCAGGTAAGAAAAACACCAACCTATTTATTATTAGCCGTCTGGAATGGACTCATGCTGTCTTTAAGTTGAAGTGGGGTCGGTAATTGTTTGTTTTATTTATTTATTTTTATTTTTTATTTTTGGTAACATTCACTGGCCACAATAATGCATAAAGTAGAGCTGGAGATGCAGCAAGTTGACAAATGCGGACACCTTTGTTACTGGATACGTTCTTCTGCCTTGGAGACTTTGTATGTGCAACTAGAGTTATTCCATACTTGTTTATATTGACACGTGTTAATTTGCACTGCAATATTGTTCAATGATAATTGAGTATGTCTAGCTTATGTGCTATTGTGTGCTTAGCTGTTGTGTAGCTGCCACAGCCTACATTTTGTAAATGCCTTGACTAAACTAGAAGACATTGGAGGACATTTAGATGTTAACTGGCCGTGAGTGCTTAAAACATCAGGGGGTTGCCTACAGCCACCGCCGCAAATGCCAATGGGACTTTGTCTCCCTCCTTTGCCCGCAGCTTTACACCGACTGCAGGTGCATACCCGGCAGCCAGAGCCACGCCAGGCCAGCGCCGTGTCCCAACAACTGTCCTCACTTCCTGCTGCCCGTCATCCTGGTGGTCTCTGCGGGGGCGCTGATGGCCTGCCTCACCCACAACCCCATGTACATGATGCTGCTCAGGTGACCACACCCCTCACCCACAACCCCATGTAAAGAACATCATGTCATGGCTGTCTTGACTTTACAATCATTTCTACAACTCTTATTTTATTCATGAAGTTTGCTTCTTTTATGAATTTATTATGGGTCTACTGAAAATGTGCTGGGTCAAAAGTATACATACAGCAATGTTAATATTTGCTTACATGTCCCTTGGCAAGTTTACCTGCAATAAGGCGCTTTTGGTAGCCATCCACAAGCTTCTGCTTGAATTTTTGACCACAAAATTGCTGCAGTTCAACTAAATGTGTTGCTTCTCTGACATTGACTTGTTTCTTTAGCATTGTCCACACCTTTAAGTCAGGACTTTGGGAAGGTCATTCTAAAACCTTCATTCTAGCCTGATTTAGCCATTCCTTTACCACTTTTGAGGTGTGTTTGGGGTCATTGTCCTGTTGGAACACCCAACTGCGCCCAAGACCCAACCTCCGGGCTGATGATTTTAGCTTGTCCTGAAGAATTTGGAGCCAATCCTCCTTTTTCATTGTCCCATTTAAAGAACCAGTTCCATTGGCAGCAAAACAGGCCCAGAGCATAATACTACCACCACCATGCTTGTCAGTACACTGCAAATCCAAGTAAGATGAAAAATCTCAAATAAGGGTGAAATTTGCTTATTTTCTGTCTGATATATCTTGCTTGATTCTTGGCATGGAGTGAGAAGAGAAAGTCAAAATGAAGAAATTGTGGGTAAAAGAGGAAAAGTCACCTGGACAGTTTGGCAATTTTGGGGATTTTTCTCTAAAAAATAGCACACCACCTTAGCCGCGCTCACCCTTTAGAGCACAGCTGTAACCTTCTGGCAATAAGCCTGCAGAAAATAGTTCTCAGGTTTTTCCGTTTACATTTTCGCACTATTTTCTTCTGGGGCGGTTGTGTAGAGCGGCCGTGCCAGCAACTCGAGGGTTCCAGGTTCGATTCCCGCTTCTGTCATCCCAGTCACTGCCGTTGTGTCCTTGGGCAAGACACTTTACCCACCTTTAAACCAGTGCCACCCCCCACTGGTTTAAATGTAACTTAGATATTGGATTTCACTATGTAAAGTGCTTTGAGTCAATAGAGAAAAGCGCTATATAAATATACTTCACACTTTATGAAGCATTTCTTACTTTTGCATCTTCATTTTTAAGAGCTTTTTGTGACGTTTTCAATGTGATTTTCCAATTTTAGAAAGGTTAGATGTGAAATAAAAATGTTAAATATGTTTTAAGTTAAAGTTAAAGTACTAATGATAGTCACACACACACTAGGTGTGGTGAAATTTGTCCTCTGCATTTGACCCATCACCCTTGATCACCCCCCTGGGAGGTGAGGGGAGCAGTGAGCAGCAGCGGTGGCCGCGCCCGGGAATCATTTTTGGTGATTTAACCCCCAATTCCAACCCTTGATGCTGAGTGCCAAGCAGGGAGGTAATGGCTCCCATTTGTATAGTCTTTGGTATGATTGGCACTTTTGGGGGATTTTTCTCTAAAAAAAATACCACGCCAGCTTAGCCACGCTCACCCTTTAGAGCACAGCTGTAACTTTCTGGCAATAAGCTTGCAGAAAATAGTTCTTCTCAGGTTTCTCCGTTTACATTTTCACACTATTTTCTTCTGGGGCGGCATAGCTCGGTTGTGTAGAGCGGCCGTGCCAGGAACTCGAGGGTTCCAGGTTCGATTCCCGCTTCCGCCATCCTAGTCACTGCCGTTGTGTCCTTGGGCAAGACACTTTACCCACCTTCTCCCAGTGCCACCCACACTGCTTTAAATGTAACTTAGATATTGGCTTTCACTATGTAAAGTGCTTTGAGTCAATAGAGAAAAGCGCTATATAAATAAATAGATCCAGAAGCTGCAGTACATACAGAATAGTGCTGCTAGGATCCTGGAGAGAGTGTGGAAATATGACCATATCGCACCAATTCTCAAATCCCTTCACTGGCTTCCTGTCCCACTCAGGATTGAATACAAAGTCTCCCTACTAACCCACCAGTGCCTCCATGGAAATGCCCCCCTCTACCTCAAAGAACTACTCACTCCCATATCATCCACACCACACCTCCGCTCCGGACAGGCTAACCTCCTCCAATCTCCGAGAACAAATCTCCGAACTATGGGAGACCGGGCTTTCTGCTCCTCCGCTCCCAGTCTGTGGAACGCTCTCCCTGACCACCTGAGGGCACCACAGACTGTGGATGCTTTTGAAAAAGGCTTAAAAGCCCTTCTTTTTAAAAAAGCCTTCTTTTTTTTTTATAGATATATGCATACTAGTTCTAGCTATTAGGCTGTTCTAGTTTTTATTTGTATTATCTTTTTATTTTTATTTTACTTTTTTAATACACTGTAGCACTTTGAGATTGTTTACTCAATGTAAAGTGCTTTTTACAAATAAAATCTATTATTA